>NC_090769.1:3872473-3875040 GCF_036898095.1 Palaemon carinicauda | reverse complement strand
AATAAAATAAATATATATAATATATATATATGTATATATATGCATGTATATATGTATATATGTATGTATATATATATATATATATATATATGTATATATCACCAACAGCAGTATGTATATATGTATATATATGTTTATATATGTATATATGTATATATATGTGTATATATATATATAATTTATATATATATGTATATATATACACATATACATACATACATATATATATATATATATATATATGTATATAGCACCAGCAGCAGCAAATGCAGCCACCTCTAGTCCTCTGCAGGACAAAGGCCTCGGACCTCTCCTTATTCATGTCTGGTGTTTGGCAAGTTTTCATCACCTCTATGGCCGCTGCTGATTGGGGATGGTGGGAGACTTTAGTTTGATCGCTCACAGCAAACCAACCTACTATGGGTGACCCTAACAAGTACAGCTTTGCTGTTCATGACATGCACAAACTCTTTGACCACGTTAAGGTTCCCCCCCCCCCCCAACACTCACGCACACATAATGGTTTAAAGGCCACTCATGAATGGCAAGGGACAGAGACATTGCCCTCTCAAGCAGGACAATGCCCTAGAGACTGAGCATATTACATATGATCAGCGCCTAAGCCAACTCTCTACCCAAGCTAGGCCCAAGGAGGGCAAGGCAACGGCTGCTGATGACTCAGCAGATAGACCAATAGGCTCCCTCAAACCCTCATCCTTAGCTTCACAAGGATGGTAAGGTTGCAACGGTCAAAGGAACTAACGAGTTTGAGCGGGACTCGAACCCCTGTCTGTCAATCACCAGGCAAGGATGCTACCAACAGGCCATCACAACCTACATACACACACCACACACACACACACACACACACAAACACACACACACACATATATATATATATATATATATGTGTGTGTGTGTGTGTGTGTGTGTGTGTGTATGTATGTATGTATGTGTCAGTGTGTTCATGTGTTGGTGTCTGCACGAATGCGTGAAGCCTTTTCAATTGCAATAAAGAAAACTCCAGCCTAGAGTCCTAGACCTCTTAACGCACATGCAGGCGAAGAGACAGACAAGGGTATTAATGCCAAGCAACTTAAATGATTCAGGAGAAAAAAAAAAGGATTATTCTTCCCTCTCATTCTCGGAAACATTAAAACTGAATGTCATTATATCGCGAGCATAAAAGAGCTCCGGGAAATACTATTTTCTCACCACTCACGAGTCCTAGGTCCAAGGGAGAGTCGGAGAGGGGGAGATGGGTATTGCGAGAGAGAGAGAGAGAGAGAGAGAGAGAGAGAGAGAGAGGATGGAAAGTAATAGAAAATTAGAGTATAAATATCAAGTTAATTTTCTGAGAGAGAGAGAGAGAGAGAGAGAGAGAGAGAGAGAGAGAAAACAGTCGTAAAAGATATAAAAACAATCTCTATAACAGCTGATGTAATTACTTATGTTATAATTCCTCTTATTCGACCGACAGACAACGAAAAAGAGATAGAAGAAATAATGAGCCATATAGAACGGTTGTACAAATAACTAGAAAAACACTCAGTGCGCAGACCTCCGCCACGGCAGCTTATTTCTCGAAACCAGCTTGCCTTTCCCAGAATCAATTTAGATCTTAGGCGTAGTTGAAGTCTGTGTGACAACAATGTGCAAACTTGTGGTTAAGGTTAGGGTTAATTCGGTCGACCATTTGCTTGACCTTGACCTTGACCTTTGACCTAGAACTTTCAAAATTGAATCACTTCCACGTCTCAACATAACAATTAATGCCATTCACTATTCTGGGTATAACTGTGGTCAGAAAATTTTTCACAAACATACGGAGAAGCAAGGCCGAAAACATAACCTCACTCCCAACGTCGTTGGCGGAGGTAAAAGTTAAGCAAAGACGGGATACAGCAAAGAGTAAAAAAAAAAATAAAAGAAAATGAAATAAAAAGCAAGCATGTAATATAGGTGGTTAACACGGCATCCTAAGCAAATAGGGATCATTTATATTTCCAGAATCCTCCGATCTACGTCATAAGAATAAATCTCTTTTACTTGTCTTGAAAGCCCTTCCTGAAGAGCTGTCTCTCTCTCTCTCTCTCTCTCTCTCTCTCTCTCTCTCTCTCAAAAAAAAAAAAAAAAAATCAACATTTATACTCTACTTACTATTACTTTTCATCCCCTCTCTCTCTCTCTCTCTCTCTCTCTCTCTCTCTCTCTTGTTTGAGTTCGATTACTGAATCTCTCTCATTTTAGCTTGAGTTCGATTACTGAATTCTCTCTCTCTCTCTCTCTCTCTCTCTCTCTCTCTCTCTCTCTCTTTTGTGAATGATTACTTAAAATAATTTTTCTTGAGGGAAGGCCTTAATTAGTGATACGGAAAGATGAAATATCTAAAAAAAAAATTTTGTCTTATCTTATGAATAGGAACACCAATAAACGCACATACGGAAAACATAAACAAAACTTCAACTTATTAAAAAAAAAAAAAAAGAAGAATGTTACATTTTACATTTAGAAAGTATATAAACGGACTCAGCATCAAGTTTATCATATATTGACCTTTTTATTCC
>NC_090769.1:3862473-3867473 GCF_036898095.1 Palaemon carinicauda | reverse complement strand
TGTATACAGTATATTATGTATGTATCTGTATATGCATAAAATTTCCAAACTTTACACTGTATGATTCAGTAGTTCTGTATACTGAATAGTAGTAGTATTTGATAGCATCTCTTGATAATCTTTTAGAGCGTATGAGTGTGTTTATGTAAATATGCATCGTTATTGATAATAAAGAGAACTGCTTACTCTTCTTGTTGAGGGTACACTTGGGCACACCATTCAATCTTATTTCTCTTCCTCTTGGTTTGTCAAAGTTTATATAGGATATATTTATTTTAATCTTGTTGCTCCTCTTAAAATATTTTATTCTTCTTTGTTTCCTTTCCTCACTGAGATATTTTCCCCGTTGAAGCCCCTGGGCTTATAGCATCCTGCTTTTCCAGCTAGGGTTGTAGTTTAGCAAGTAATAATAATAATAATAATAATAATAATAATAATAATAATAATACAATGTAATGACGATAATGTTCGTGTAATTCTCTCTCTCTCTCTCTCTCTCTCTCTCTCTCTCTCTCTCTCTCTCTCTCTCTAGTGTCTTTGGTTAAGTACCATAGTCGAACGATATAGAAATTTCATGAAAATAATCTAAATTAGTTTTGGAATGGGTTAAAGAGAATAGTAACTTTTGCAGGTAGACGCCTTTAAAGCTGAAGAGAGAGTAGGTGGCGAATGTGTTGCCATATTTGTTGATTTCGTAAAATAAAGAATAGATTTAGTTATGTCGATTAAAAACTGGATTTTTTCATATTTTCCATAGCAGTGACCTTGATCCTTTGCCGTTATTATTATTATTATTTATTATTATTATTAGTAGTAGTAGTAATAGTAGTAGTAGTAGTAGCAGCAGCAGCTAAGCTTCAACCCTAGTTGGAAAAGCAAGATGCTATAAGCCCAAAGGCTTCAACATGGAAAAATACCCTTGGGTAACACCAAGCAAATCCATTCTAAAATTGATAAAGTAAGGAGAATGGTAGGCATATTAAAGATTATTGATATGATTAAAGTGTCACAACTGAGATGGTGTGGACACGTGTTGAGAATGGATGCTGGGGAGGGAGTGAGGAGGGCTTGGGAGGAACCTGTTAGCGGGTGGGAGATCAAGAGGTAGGCAGAGAATTAGATGAACAGATAAAACGAAGGATGATATGGAGAGAAGATGTTTGATGGAAGAGGATGCCTTTGAAAAAAGGCATTGGAGAGGGCGCATCAGGCAACCGACCCCTTAATGTAAGGGATAACGGTGGGAAAGAAGAGGCAAATCCGTTATGTCGTTACCAAAAAAAAAATAAATAAATCAAATAAAAAATGAATTAAAAAAACATCCATCGAGTCGATTTAGTCAAAATACCTAGATAACGACAATTCCACATTACTATTTCTTCTGCTCAGGCTAATGTCGAAACCAAAAGCCTGTGCTGGCGCAGGATCTGCTTAATCCAGAACGAACCAGTCATATCAGGACAGAATTCCAGAGTGGTAAAAATTATACGATTTATTAAAGAATATTTTTAGCTTCTCAATAGACTTTACGCAACCTCGCATAAGTTCAGGAGCAAATTTTTTTTTTTTTTTTTTTTTTGCTATGTTCTCGGCACATGTTTTCAAGTTCTAAAGCAGAGAGAAGTGAAGTAGAAGGAATTTTATATAAAGTGAATTAGGGAGATTTAGAAAACCATGAAGAAACTAAAAGGCCAGAAATGCAGGAAAAAGAATCGTTTGAAATATCCGAGTGAACAGAGAATCTAAAAGCAGGATGAAAGCATGGAAGGATAAATACACGAGAGATGAAAAGAACAAAAAACAATATGAAAGACAAATACAAAAAAAAAAAAAAAGACGTAGAATGAAATAAGAGGAAAGAGTTGAACTTCAATTCGCTCTAAAACAGATTGATTGATTGATTGAGTTATCTGGCGTCCTGACATCTAAGGTCATTGATGCCGATATTATTTGTTATAAATAGATAAATAAATAAATAAGTAAATAAATAAATAAGTAAATAAATAAGTAAATAAATACTAAGTCAGTTTAAAACAATAAAAGCAAAAGACATCCTTATAAAAGTTAGGTAACTTTCAGTAGACCTGCTTCTGAAATAAATTTAATAATGTCACTATTTCTAAAATAGAATACTGTATGAAAAAAGACCGAAAACATGAGATTGAAGAGATTAAGAAATCCGTGTCGTATTATATTTCGTTTTCTCCTCTTATCCTAATATTTCGCTTTCTCCTCTTATCCTAATATTTCGTTTTCTCCTCTTATCCTAATATTTCGCTTTCTCCTCTTATCCTAATATTTCGCTTTCTCCTCTTATCCTAATATTTCGCTTTCTCCTCTTATCATAATATTTCGTTTTCTCCTCTTATCCTAATATTTCGTTTTCTCCTCTTATCCTAATGTTTCCCTTTCTCCTCTTATCTTAATATTTCGCTTTCTCCTTTTATCCTAATATTTCGCTTTCTCCTCTTATCCTAATATTTTGTTTTCTCCTCTTATCCTACATTTTGTTAAAGCCCAAATACTGTTCTCTCCTTTTCATCCCACCTTTGCCAATTTAGCATATTTTACCTCCTCTCTCTCCCCCCCCCCCCCGCCTACTAGACACCGCTCCTATGCGGTCCGCTACTTAATGAAGGAGCATTTCGTTCTTTGCTACTTTTTCCGGGTTAATTAAATACTTGAACTTTTCTAATATTTGTGAGGGGGGAGGGGGGAGTGCCTACCCCAATGGTAATGCCCAAGGCTCAGGGCAAACGGAATAACATTTATAATTCTCTTAACTATTCTCCCTCGTTCGAAACTCTCTTTATTGCCTTTTTCATTTCTTTATTCTTTTTATATTTTATTTCCTTTTTTTTTCCTTCCAGGTAGTCCAGTGGAGTGATCCAGGTTACGTATTTAATTGGAGAATTAACTTAATAGGAATATCTAATATAATACATGATTTAATATTGTTTTTAATACAAGTTGTTTAATATGTAAATTTGTTGCGATATAATTGAAGGTTAAGAATTATTTATATTTTTATGAGAAAGTATCTCCAATATAATAAAGAACAAGGGTCTGGCTATATATATATATATATATATATATCATGTATATGTGTTTGATCACGCTTGGCAGCAATGTAAGACGTAGGGAAGGGGAAGGCGGACGGTGTGGAAATTGTTAAATCTCGGTAGCCTATGTGTGCATGTGCGTGCGCAGCTACCAAAATACTTTGTAATTTTTGACGGGTCGTGTACACTAGTTGTAAATAAAAGAGCATCTTTCACGTCAATAAAAAAAATATTTAAGGAAAGAAGACTAATTAAGGAATTATTAATTGTGTAATAGACCTCAGAGAAATCATTCACACTATCTTAAGAAATATAATTCATACGGATTCCTTCATGCCAGGAACATCAGGGACTACTTGTAGATCAGCCACATTCCGGAAAAGTTACGGCAACATAATCTCTTTGGCTTTCTCTTTTATGCAAAGGAAATATAGCCGGTTTGTTTTCTTGCTCTCTGCTTGAGAGAGAGAGAGAGAGAGAGAGAGAGAGAGAGAGACCGAGAGAGGGAGACTCGGATGATACACTTGGCTGCTCCATCTCCAGCCAGAGTCCTCTCATATACGTTTTCCTTTATGTAATTCATATCTTATCTCTTCCCCCTTTATATATTTGTATATATATATATATATATATATATATAATGTGTGTAATTATATATACGTGTATTTTATATATGCATTTTTACTCACGCGTGAATATATATATATATATATATATATAGATAGATAGATAGATAGGATGGTAAGGTTGCAGCGATCAAAGAACTAGCGAGTTTAAGCTGTACTCTAACCCAAGTCTGGCGTTCACCAGTCAGGGACGTACTTAACTCCAGATAAGCTTAACTAGAGAGGAAATTACCATTAGCAGCTTTGTATTTTTCTATATATGTGATTGTGAGTAGTTGCTTGACATTCGTTGGATTAAACAAAAAATACGTTAAAATAATTCCTTACGAGGTTTATTTTAATAATTACAGACGGAATAAAATATTTCATATAAAAATTTCCTGATGAGGTTATAATTACAGATGGAAAAGCGTATGCTAAATTACTTTTAAATATATTGTAATTAATATAAAATATAGTTTATTTTCATATGTTATGATATGCATTTCTAGTATTTCAAACTAAGTATTATATCTAGAATACCGTTTCATGCAAGGTGCTACGATATTGCTCATGTAATTTTGTAATTGCATGTTATTTATAATATATCAATTATAATATGGTTCTCTTAGTTTTTTCCTTTGAAACTTTTTAGAACGTCTGCTTGACAGAATAGGAGAACACACGTATTTCACATAGTTTTAAATTTATTAGTTTTTCTACAAAATAGAATTATACTACTGTTTTTAGTGTATAATGTACCTATTCTTTATATATTGTATTTTGCTAATTCGCTTTTTCTTCCAATTTGTATGTACTTTAATGAGATAAAACTTTATTCATTTCATCAAATATATTTTAGGAATGATTGCTATTTAATTTTTATATTTATATTAATTAAGGCTAAATTGATTATTGTTATAACAATGAAATAAAGAAAAATCTGTAAACAAATCTAATGCTATTTTTTTCCATTTTCAGAGGAGCTTTATACAACAAACGCCATACAGGTCAGTTTCTAAATGTTCTAATTTATTGTTTAAAAACATTAATTTGATTTCCAATGATTAACTTCACCAATTTCGCTGCGAAGGTGTTTTGATAGGCGTGTATATATTTGTTTGTTTGTGTGTTTATGATTCGCATAACGCAAAAACTATTTGACCTGATCTACTGAAATTTCGTGGGGGTGATTGGCCATTATCCAAGGACAATTTGATTAGATTTTGGGAGTGATTGGGTCAAAGGTCAAGGTCAAGGTCGCGAAAAGGTAAATAAAAGCCAATTTTTATCTAATTTGCATGAAAATAGTGCCAAAAGGTGCATAATTCAA
>NC_090769.1:3849973-3857473 GCF_036898095.1 Palaemon carinicauda | reverse complement strand
GAGGATAGATGTGAGAGAGGCAAGAGAGCGTGCTAGAAATAGGAATGAATGGCGAGCGATTGTGACGCAGTTCCAGTAGGCCCTGCTGCTTCCTCCGGTGCCTTAGATGACCGCGGAGGTAGCAGCAGTAGGGGACTCAGCAGTATGAAGCTTCATCTGTGGTGGAAATGTGGGAGGTTGGGCTGTGTCACCCTAGCAGTACCAGCTGAACTCGGCTGAGTCCCTGGTTAGGCTGGAGGAACGTAGAGAGTAGAGGTCCCCTTTTTGTTTTGTTTCTTGTTGTTGTCGGCTACCCCCCAAAATTGGGGGAAGTGCCTTTGGTATATGTATGTATGTATATATATATATATATATATATATATATATATATATATATATATATATATATATATATATATATATATGTGTGTGTGTGTGTGTGTGTGTATATTTATCTGTATGTTTATAAACAAAGGTATTTTACTAAGAAATCGATAAAAAAAACTTACACAGACACTACGGTACCCACACACCAAACTGGCAATAAAAACAAAAGGAAATCTTTTTCCCCACTCGATATAATTATCCGACCTAATTCCCTCCTATTTCTTCTCATTTTCCTCTTCTTTGATTCCGGAAGCGAGATGATTTAGTAATTACAGAAGGAAAAAAAATAATGATCCCGTTAAAGCCATTCCATAAGGAATCGAAGGATCTTTTCCTCTGGCCTGAAAACTAATATCCTATACAAGGCCTTCCGGATGACCTTCGAGGTACTTGTTTCTTGCTGTTATATCGATCATAAAACGGAGACGACTTTCTTGATGGGACAATAATGCCTTTCAGATGGGTGGCGGGAGAAGCGTTATGGCTAACCTCTGTTCTGTGATAGGCTCGTGATGCTTATATATAATGCGTTTTTATCGGCTGGGTTGGGCGTACTACGGGTGGGATGGCTTAGTAAGGACTTTGGATCGTTATTCAATGTTTTTTTGTCTATATCTGTTATTTCGTTACTGATAGCGATGGCTTTTTAATAAGATTGACGAGCGGGTTAATGTTAAACTTTCTGTGAGCCGTAGATTAATTCTACCATAAGCAGGTAGCGCGGACTGTGGGTGATCCCATGAAAATTAAATGCCTATACAGAGAGAGAGAGAGAGAGAGAGAGAGAGAGAGAGAGAGAGAGAGAGAGAGAGAGAGAGAGACTGTGAATCGTTATTCAATATTTTTATTCTACCTCCGTCGTTACGTTACTGATGGCGATGGCTAGTTGATAAGGTTAACGATCTGGTTAATGTTAAATGTTCAGTGAACCATAGAGTAATTCTTTGATAAATGAGTAGCACTTACTGTGGTGGGATGGCTTAGGACTTTAAATAGTTATAAAAAAAATTTATTCTACATTTGTCATTCCTTTACTGATAGCGATAGTTGGTTAATAAGATTAACTATTTGGTTAATGTTAAATGTTCAGTGAACCACAAATTAACTCTACGCTAAGCTAAGTAGTAAGTCCTTAATATTCTATTTTTATTCGCTTATACCATTTGCTCTACTTCCTGTTGATCATCAGCATCATCATCATCATCATCACCATTAGCATCATATTACTAGTGTAAAGATGTTTCAAGTCTAATGAACTTCCCCATTAGGCTTCTTTCATCGAGATTATGGTCATAATTGGATGAACATTTTCGTTTTATGTCTTTGATAAACATTTACCCACTATGTTATCATCATCAGCAATGATTTTTATCTTTATTACATATTAGCACAAAATATCTTCAACTACCCTTGAAACTTGCGAATTTTAAGGAACTTTTATGCCCAAGTGTTATATGTCTACTTTCCCTCCAAGACAGTTGTAAAACTTTTTATTTCCGTTTTCTCTTACGATCTTCATAAAGGAGATAAGTTATTTTGCCAATCAGTATGGAGGCGTATTATAAACTGCCAATACTTTCCTCTTGGTAAGGGTAGAAGAGACTCTTCAGCTATGGTAATCAGCTCGTTTAGGAGAAGGACAGAAAATCAAAATATTGTTCTCTAAGTCTTGGGTAGTGCCATAGCCTCTGTAGCATGGTCTTCCACTGTCTTGGGTTGGAGTTCTCTTGTTTGATGGTACACTTGGGCACACTACTCTAACTAATTTCTCTTCCCTTTGTTTTGTTAGTTTTTATAGTTTATGTAGGAAATATTTATTTTAATGTTGTTATTGTTCTACACAAACATAGCCATTCCAACACCTAAAAACATAACAGACACCTCCAACGTCTCGAACTGTCGACCGAACTACGCCATGACTCCTCGCTGCTGGGAGGAAGGGCGATAGTGGCTGGTACACCCACGCAAAACATACGCTACCGGGGTCTCGGCGATGTCAGGCAGGGCAGCCGGTCGGAACTACGGTCTACCCCAAAAGCCAAAGGAAAGTCCATCAAAGAAGGCAACTGTGTTTACCCCATGCGAATGGAAAAAATACGCTAATAGAATTGGTCTTAAAATATTTTATTTTTCCTTATTTCCTTTCCTCACTGGGGTCTTTTCCCTGTTAGGGCCCCTGTGCTCATAGCTTCCTGCTTTTCCAACTAGGGTTGTAGCTTAGCAAGTAATAATGATAAAGTTCACATATCTTACTTTGTCCGTTATCACCGGGTTTGCTGTAAGTAGAGGAACTGGGATTTGTCATCTAGAAAAATTACTTAGGTTTATGGTAACCTATTTTTTTCATTTTTATTTTGATCTAATCTTTATACAATGGTTCAAAGTTAATCTCAGTTTGTCCTTCGTTATTACCGGGCTTGGGCTAAATAGTCACTGGGGTATCCTTCACATCGGATTTTGCATTTAGGAAAATAGCCTAATTTCTAGTAACCCTATTGTTTCTTTCTCATTTTAATATAATTATCTTTGTACAGTAGTTCACTTAAATGAGGATATATTTAGAACCTAACTTATAGAAGAGACTCGATCCTTGTCCCTTTGTTAGTGCGAATATCATATTAAATGTTACTTTTCTTACCTGATGATGAATGCCTTGACAACACCTGGTGTTATAACAGTTTTGATTGTTTTTCCGTTATTAACAACTCTCATGTCTATGATGAGAAAAATAGGTGGGCAGACCCATCAGCGAATTTGATTAGAAAAGTTTATATCATGGCGTATCCGGTTTTTCCTTATTAACAACAACCATATTTATGGTGAGTAGAAGTAGGGGGCAGACCCAACATTGAATATGATTAGAAAAGTTTATATCATGGCGTATCTGGTTTTCCTTATTTACAACAGCCATGTTTATGGTGAGGAAAACTAGGTGGGCAGACCCATCAGGGAATATGATTTGAAAAGTTTATATCATGGCAAATCTGGTTTTTCCTTATTAACAAAAGCCATGTTTATGGTGGGGAAAAATAGATGGGCAGACCCATTAGCGAATATGAATAGAAAAGTTCATATAATTGGGAGAAAGGTTTTTCCTTACTAACAACTCTCATGTTTATGGTGAGGAAAAATAGGTGGGCAGACCCATCAGTGAATATGATTAGAAAAGTTTATATACAGCCGATTCCTTACTTCCTTAAAGGCCACCTTGAGAAATGAGTCTATATTACTGTCAAAACCACAACCACAGACATATGAGGGTCTATATTACTATCACTATCACAACCACAATCACAACCACCCATCTTCAACACAACCTCGAGAACGTACGCCCTATTGATATTCCTCTCCATGGAGGGAACTTCGCATCTTTCACCGCATTTCTTCTCTAATAATAACTTTGGAGTTCCTTTATCATATGCAAATTGATTTCATTCCACCAGTTTAAAACATCTCATAAGACAACGGGGTGGAATCAGAAGGGGAGAGCAACGGGAGGGGAAGGTGGATGAGGGTGCAGAGATAGACTTATCTTTACTACGTCCTCCTCCTCGGTTTTGTTATTGGGAGAGGAGCCAGATTATATATATATATATATATATATATATATATATATATATATATATATATATATGTGTGTGTGTGTGTGTGTGTGTATATATATGTATATATATACATATATATACATATATATATGTATATATATGTATATATATACACATATATGTATATATACATATATATATATATACATATATATATATATATATACATATATATATATATATATATATATATTTATATACATATATATACATATATATTTATATATATATATATATATATACATATATATTTATATATATATATTTATATATATATATATTTATATGTATATATATATATATATATATATATATATATATATTACATAAATGTATATATACTATATTTATGCAGATTTTTAAATCTCATAATCTTGTCTTGAATTTGAATAGGAAACGATTTTCAATTAGATACAATCACTTCTCACCCTTCCTACCAGCTTCTATATGTGTATAGATATTAGGTATGTATGTTTATAAATATATGTATGTATATGAATGTTATATATGTATATATATAAATATATACATAAACGTGTTGATATATATAAATTTTTATATATATATATATATATATATATATTTATATATATATATATATTTATATATATATATATATATATATATATATATATATATATTTATATATGTGTGTGTGTGTGTCTATCTACCATATTTTATAAGTATTGATATTTCTGGCATCAGGAAAAGGGGAATACGTTATTTAAACGGTAATGTCACGATGCCAGGAAACTCAAAATCAATCAATCAGTCAAAAGGTAATAAATTCAAATAAAAAACTCCACTTGATCCAAATAGACACCAAGAAAGATAGAATTATTAAGCTTAACCTAACAATTTCTATTATTATTAGTATTATTATTATTATTATTATTATTATTATTACTTGCTAGGCTACAACCCTAGTTGGAAAAGCAGAATGCTATAAGCCCAAGGGCTCCAACAGGGAAAATACCCTAGTGAGGAAAGGAAACAAGGAAAAATATATCTTACGAACACTAACAACATTGAATTAATATCTCTTAGATAAACTATAAAAACTTGTAACAAAATCAGAGTAAGAGAAATAAGGTAGAGTGGTGTGCCTGAGTGTACCCTCAAGCAAGAGATCTCTAACCCAAGACAGTGGAAGACCATTGTACAGAAGTTATGGCACTACCCAAGACTAGAGAACAATGGTTTAATTTTGGAGTGTCCTTCTCCTAGAAGAGCTGCTGACCATAGCTAAAGAGTCTCTTCTACCCTTTCCAAGAGAAAGCAGCCACTGAACAATTACAGTGCAGTAGTTGACCCTTGGGCTAAGAAGAATTGTTTGATAATCTGTGTTGTCAGGTATATGAGGACAAAGGAGAATATGTAAAGAATAGGCCAGACTATTCGGTGTATGTTTAGGCAAAGGGAAAATGAACCGTAACCTGAAAGAAGGATCTAATGTAGTACTGCCTGGCCAGCCAAAGGACCCCATAACTCTCTAGCGGTAGTATCTCGACGGGCGGCTGGTGACCTGGCCAACCTACTACTACTAAAATATTCTCTCTAAGAAATGTCAGTGGGTGACTGCAGGAAAAATTATTGAAAATTTAGATTTTGATCAATTTGCATATTTCAGTTTGCTTGATTCCCTAAATGCGTGCCACAGTCTACACTTTCATGAAATTGTTATGTATTTGTCTAAACGGATTTAAGTTTTATTATGAATAATTTCCTCCTAGCTAAAATTTATTTCGCCTAAATCTCATAGTTTCTTAATAAATTTACGTTTCAGCGTATTTAAATTTAAAGCATTAATATATATATATATATATATATATATATATATATATATATATACATAAATATATATATATATATATATATATATATAAATATATAAATTATATATATATATATATATATATATATATATATATATATATATAAATATATATATATATATATATATATATATATATATATATATATATATATATAAATATATATATATATATATATATATATATAAATATATATATATATATATATATATATATATATATATATATATATTATTTTACATAATATACTTTATTTCCTTCCTAGCCAGTTATAAAAAAAAATGTTACATCTAGATATAAGGAAATTGGATAGATACAGATTGATAAGAATAATTGATAATGAGGACCATTTCATAATAAACCAATTCAATTTCTTTCTCAGTCTTATAATTTTATAAAAGATGTTTGTTCTTGTAGGTATTCACTCTAGTTTCATTAATTTCAGTTTATATTTATTACGCTTAGTAGATTATTATGCATATATGTAATGTTTATTTGTGTTTTCTATAGTTTCAATTGAAAATCTGTCTCATTTCAGCCATTAAAATTATTAGAATATAATTATCTTCATGGCAAAGCCCACCCTCATCATAACTAAAATAATAAGAGTAGAAAAAAATATCAAAACTCTCTTACCCTATGTAATTAGGTTAAGTAGTTAAATATGGAGCCATAACCCCGTAGACTTTAATCTTTTTTTTCCGGTCGTCCTCAAACAGACTTTCATTTAGTGAAATGATCCTTCCAGACGGACTCAACCATTATTCGTTTGGAATGAACGAATATATCACCTTTATCGCCCTCTTATACGGGAATTTCGTAAGTCGTTATTAAGATGGAGAGGGAGACTGGTCCGGATCTTCGTCTGTGTTAACTTTATCGGGAACTGAGATCGTGAGATCGTCTACCGTCCTGTCTCGTCACTCGTGCTTTTATTATTATTATTATTATTATTATTATTATTATTATTATTATTATTATTATTACTATTTATTTATTATTATTATTATTATTATTATTATTATTATTATTATTATTATTATTATTATTATTATTAGCCAAGCTATAACCCTAGTTGGAAAATCAAGATGCTATAAGCCCAAGGTCTCCAACAAGGAGAAATAGCCCAGTGAGGAAAGGAAATAAATAAATTAATAAATGATGAGACGCTCATGAATGGCTGAGGCAAAGGACAGGAAAACTCTCTAGAGACTGATCATATATCATCAGCGTCCAAGCCTTCTCTCCATCAAGGGAGTACCAGGGAGGGCCAGGCAATGGATTCTGATGATTCACTATAGTCAATTTCTTTTAGCGAGGCAGATTTCCACCGACTCGCAGCGGTGCCCTTTTAGCTCGGAAAAGTTTCCTTATCGCTGATTGGACAAGATAATTCTAACCAATCAGCGATCAAGAAACTTTTCCGAGCTAAAAGGACACCTTTGCGAGTCGGTGTAAATCTGCCTCGCTAAAAGAAATGGACTATAGGTAGGTCTATAGGCTCCCTCAAACCCTCTATCCTTTGCTCACAATGATGGTGATGTTGCAGATACTACTAGAAACTATCGAGCCTGAGCTGGTCTCGAATCCCTATCCAACAGATTGCTTGACAGGGACGTATCCAATTGGCTGCTACAATTCTAAATGGTTATGTAAGTGACTGGGGTCTTAGGTAAATGATACTTGAAGTACTA
>NC_090769.1:3842473-3844973 GCF_036898095.1 Palaemon carinicauda | reverse complement strand
GATCATACTAAAGAAAAATACCAAACTCCGTTTGCTAGCTTCTAACGCTCTAAGCCCTTCCATGACCGAAACCTTCTGGCACTAAATGTTTCTCTTTAGGCTGATGTTTAAATCTAAAGGCAAACAAAGCTGAGCTCTCATCTTGAATGAACCACAGTCGACCATAGCTTCGACCGAAGCTTTGAAGATACAAGTGTAAACATTGGGAAAGTTTCCTATGGTTTTTGGAATTCATGTAAAAATGTAGAAAAGGAAACTGCTTTAGGTCAGTTCCATAATATAGGATTAAATTATCTTAATGATGAACGTTAGACTGGGGTTTGAAAACAAATGTAAACATTTTGAACGTTTCTTATCTTATTTGGAATTCATGTAAAAATGTAGAAAAGGAAACTGCTTAAGGCACTGGCATAATATAGGATTGAATTATCTTAATTATGAACGTTAGACTGGGGTTCGAGTCCCGTTTTAAGTCGTTAGTTACTTTATCTGCTGCAACCTCACCAATCTTGTGAACTAAGGATGGGGTATTTGAGGGAGAATATAGGTCTATCTGCTGAGTCATCAGCAGCCATTGCCTAGCCCTCCTTGGTCCTAGCTTGGTTAGAGAGGGGGCTTGGTTGATGATGATATTATATACAGTATGGTCAGTCTCTAGGGCATTGTCCTGCTCGATAGGGCAATGTCACTGTCTTTTGCCTCTACCATTCATGAGCGGAATTTAACCTTTAAACTAAAATATCCGAAATAGTTAGTGGATGGCCATTAATCAGTATTCATTGCAGCCTCTCAATTCGATGACTTATTCTCTATTGGAACTGAAATGGCTGATGCACTAAGCCACGCCCCATATCAGCTGGTAAAGACACGGAAAGAAATATTTGAAATAAAAGAAATTATTAAGTTCCATTTACACTAAAGGTTAAAAGTTAAAGGTGTCTGTTTTCAGTTCCAGTTCCATCAGAATAGATGCTCACCAGAACGTCAGCCGGGCAAGCCCAACCCCCCACTGTGGTGCCCTACCACAGCAGTAGCCTCCCCAGTAAACAGCTTAAACTCACGGCCCTGGGCGGGGATCGATCTCTTGCCACGCGAATGCGAGGCAAACACGTTACCACTGTAATTGGTTGCCAAAAATTTCACACCAAGGTTTAAAGGCCGTTCATGAATAGCAGAGGAAAGTGATAGTGCAGAACAATGCCCTTGAGACTGACTATATATACATATGATCAGCACCCACGGCCCCTCTCCACCCATGATAAGGCCAGGGAAGGCCAGGTAATGGCTGTTGATGACTCAGTAGGTAGACTTATAGGCTCCTCTAAACCCTCCATCTTTAGCTCACAAGGATGGTGAAGTTACAGACTATATAAAAAAACTATCGAGCTTGAGCGAGACTCGAATTCTAGTCCAGCAGATCTTCAGGCAGGGACTTTTCCAATAGGCAATTTTATATCAAATGGTCTTTACTCTAGAAATATGATATTCCTATATCTCCCAATATATATATTCGACTGTTCCCAGACACCTTTTGGTATCTTTGTAAATAAATCCGCACTTAACTTTCTGCATTGTTCTTTCACAAAGAAAAAGACCAATATTTTTCCATGAAAATAAAAATAATAAACAAAAGCAACAAAAGCCAATCATCTCAATGACTGCTTCTAGTGGATGCGATAAAACTATCAAATGGCGGGAGAAAATGAAATTCGTTGCTTGAAGTCACTTCATTTTGTATGTAAAAGAAAGGAAGAGTTTTGACTTGGGCGAGAAGTCTTAAAACTAGAGTGGATTAAGTAAATGAGAGTGAGGCAGACCGACAGTTAGATTATGAGGAGAGAGAGAGAGAGAGAGAGAGAGAGAGAGAGAGAAGAGGAGAGAGAGAGAGAGAGAGAGTAAAGCAAATGTTAGGGGGGAAAAAGATAGGGAGCCTTGGGGAGGCTTACAGATAGCTATGTAGAATGGATAATAATGATATATGTGGGGAGAGAGAAAGGATAGATAGAGACTGATAGACACAGAGAGAGAGGGAGAGAGAGATGAAAAGGAAATTGAAACAATAAAGGGAAAATACAGAGAGAGAGAGAGAGAGAGAGAGAGAGAGGAGAGAGAGAGAGAGAGAGAGAGAGAGAGAGAGAGAGAGAGAGAGATCAAAATGAAGGGAAACAAGAAAAGGAAAATACAGACATACAGAGATAGAGAGAGAGAGAGAGAGAGAGAGAGATCAAAATGAAAGGGAAACAAGAAAAGGAAAGATACAGAGAGAGAGAGAGAGAGAGAGGAGAGAGAGAGAGAGAGAGAGAGAGAGATCAAAATGGAAACATGAAAGGGAAAAATACAGACATACAGACCACGAGAGAGAGAGAGAGAGAGAGAGAGAGAGAGAGAGAGAGAGAGAGAGAGAGAGAGAGAGAGAGAGAGAGATCAAAATGAAAGGGAAACGAAAAGGAAAAATACAGAGAGAGAGAGAGAGAGAGAGAGAGAGAGAGAGAGAGAGAGA
>NC_090769.1:3833165-3841973 GCF_036898095.1 Palaemon carinicauda | reverse complement strand
TTTCCTGCAGTCACCCACTGACATTTCTTAGAGAGAATATTTTAGTAGTAGTAGGTTGGCCAGGTCACCAGCAGCCCGTTGAGATACTACCGCTATAGAGTTATGGGGTCCTTTGACTGGCCAGGCAGTACTACATTGGATCCTTCTTTCTGGTTACGGTTCATTTTCCCTTTGCCTAAACATACACCGAATAGTCTGGCCTATTCTTTACAGATTCTCCTCTGTCCTCATACACCTGACAACACAGATTATCAAACAATTCTTCTTCGCCTAAGGGGTCAACTACTGCACTGTAATTGTTCAGTGGCTGCTTTCTCTTGGAAAGGGTAGAAGAGACACTTTAGCTATGGTCAGCAGCTCTTCTAGGAGAAGGACACTCCAAAATCAAACCATTGTTCTCTAGTCTTGGGTAGTGTCATAACTTCTGTACAATGGTCTTCCGCTCTCTTGGGTTAAAGATCTCTTGCTTGAGGGTACACTCGGGCACACCAATATTTTATTTCCCTTCCTCTGATTTTGTTAAAGTTTTTATAGTTTATCTAAGAAATATTAATTCAATGTTGTTACTGTTCGTAAGCTATATTTTTCCTAGTTTCCTTTCCTCACTAGACTATTTTCCCTGTTGGAGCCCCTGGGCTTATAGCATTCTGCTTTTCCAACTAGGGTTATAGCCTAGCAAGTAATAATAATAATAATAATAATAATAATAATAATAATAATAATAATAATAATAATAATAATAATAATAATAATAATAATAATAATAATAATAATAATTAAGCATAATAGAAATTGTTAGGTTAAGCTTAATAATTCTATCTTTCTTGGTGTCTATTTGGGTCATGTGGAGTTTTCTAATTGAATTTATTACCGTTTGATTGATTTTGAGTTTTCTGGCATCGTGACATTATCGTTTAAATGACTTATTCCCCTTTTCCTGATGCCAGAAATATCAATACTTATAAAAGATGGTAGATAGACACACACATACACACACACACAAATATAAATAATATATATATATATATATATATATATGAATATATATATATATATATATACATATATATATATATATATATGTATATATATATATATATATATAAATTTATATAATATATGTGTCAAGACGTTTATGTATATATTCATATATATACATATATAACATATTCATATACATACATATATTTATAAACATACATACATAATATCCATACATATAGAAGCTGGTAGAAAGGGTGAGAAGTGATTGTATCTAATTGGAAATCGTTTCCTATTCAAAATCAAGACATGATTATGAGATTTAAAATTCTGCATATATATAGTATATACATTTATGTAATATATATATATATATATACATATATATATATGTATATAAATATATATGTTATATATATGTGTATATATATGTATATACATATATATATGTATATATTTGTATATACATATATATGTGTATATATATGTATATACATATATATATATATATATATATGTGTATATATATGTATATACATATATATGTGTATATATATGTATGTATATATATATATATACATATATATACACATATATATAACATATATATATATATATATATGTACATATATATATACATATATGTGTATGTATATATATATATATATATATGTATGTATATATATATATATATATATACATATATATACATACACACACACATATATATATATATATATATAATCTGGCTCCTCTCCCAATAACAAAACCGAGGAGGAGGACGTAGTAAAGATAAGTCGAGCTCTGAACGCTCATCCAGCTTCCCTTCCCGTTGCTCTCCCCTTCTGATTCCACCCCGTTGTCTTATGAGATGTTTTAAACTGGTGGAATGAAATCAATTTGCATATGATAAAGGAACTCCAAAGTTATTATTAGAGAAGAAATGCGGTGAAAGATGCGAAGTTCCCTCCATGGAGAGGAATATCAATAGGGCGTCCGTTCTGGAGGTTGTGTTGAAGATGGGTGGTTGTGATTGTGGTTGTGATAGTAATAGTAGTATAGACCCTCACATTTCTGTGGTTGTGATTTTGACAGTAAGAGAGACTCTCATTTCTCAAGGTGGCCTTTAAGGAAGTCCGGATTTGGCTGTATATAAACTTTCCTAATCATATTTGCTAATGGGTCTGCCCACCTATTTTTCCTCACCATAAAAATGGCTGTTGTTGATAAGGAAAAACCAGATTCGCCATGATATAAACTTTTCTAATCATATTCGCTGATGGGTCTGCCCCCTACTTCTACTCACCATAAACATGGCTGTTGTTGATAAGGAAAAACCAGATACGCCATGATATATACTTTTCTAATCATATTCACTGATGGGTCTGCCCACCTATTTTTCATCACCATAAACATGGTTGTTGTTAATAAGGAAAAACCGGATACGCCATGATATAAACTTTTCTAATCATATTCACTGATGGGTCTGCCCACCTATTTTTCATCACCATAAACATGGTTGTTGTTAATAAGGAAAAACCGGATACGCCATGATATATCTTTTCTAATCATATTCACTGATGGGTCTGCCCCCTACTTCTACTCGCCATAAACATGGCTGTTGTTAATAAGGAAAAACCAGATTCACCCAGGATATAAACTTTTCTATTCATATTCGCTAATGGGTCTGCCCACCTATTTTTCCTCATCATAGACATGAGAGTTGTTAATAACGGAAAAAACAATTAAAGCTGTTATTATAACACCAGATGTTGTCTAGGCATTCATCATCAGGCAAGAAAAGTAACATTTGATATTCGCACTAACAAAGGGACAGGGATCGAGTCTCTATTATATATTAGGTTCTAAATACATCATCATTTATGTGAACCACTTTACAAAGATAATTATATTGAAATAAGAAAGACAATAGGGTTACCAGAATTTAGGCAATTTTTCTAGATGCCAAATCCAGTGTGAAGGATACCCCAGTGACTTTTCTTAGCCCAAATCTGGGGATAACGAAGGACAAATTGAAATTAACTTTGAACCACTGAATAAAGATAATTAGATCAAAATAAGAATGAAAAAATACGGTTACCATAATTCAGGTAATTTTACTGGATGACAAATTCCAGTGGCTGTACTTAAAGCAAACCCGGTGATAACGGACACAGTGAGATATGTGAACTTCATTATTATTATTCCTTGCTAAGCTACAACCCTAGTTGGAAAAGCAGGATGCTTGAGCACAGGGACCCTGACAGGGAAAATACCCCAGTGAGGAAAGGAAATAAGGAAAGAAATAATTTCAGAACAAAAACTATTAGCGTGTTTTTTCCATTCGCATGGGGTAAACACAGGTGCCTCCTTTGATGGACTTTGCTTTGGCTTTTGGGGTAGACCGTAGTCCCGACCGGCTGCCCTGCCTGACATCGCTTGGACCCCGGTAGCGTATGTTTGTGTGTTGTACCATCCCCCCTCGCCCTTCCTCCCAGCAGCGAGGAGTCATGGCGTAATTAGGTCGACAGTTCGAGACGTGTGAGGTGTCTGTTATGTTTTAGAAGGTGTTGGAATGGCTGTGTTTGTGTAGAACAATAACATTAAAATAAATATTTCCTAGATAAACTGTAAATACTTTAACAAAACAAGAGGAAGAGAAATTAAGATAGAATAGTGTGCCCAAGTGTACCCTCAAGCAATAAAACTCTAACCGAAGACAGTGGAAGACCATGGTACAGAGGCTATGGCAAGACTAAGAGGACAATGGTTTGATTTTCTGTCCTTCTCCTAGAAGAGCTGCTTACCATAGCTAGTCTCTTCTACCCTTAATAAGAGGAAACGGGCCACTGAACAAATAACGTAAGAGAAAACGGAAATAGAAAGTTATACAAATGTCTTGGAAGAAAAGTAGACATAGAACAATTAGGTATAAAAGTGGCTTAAAAGTTCGCAAGTTTCAAGGAAAGGTAAAGATATTTTGTGCTAATGTGCAATAAAAAGATAAAAATCATTGCTGATGATGGTAAAATAGTGGGTAAATGTTTATTAAAGACATAAAACGAAAATGTTCATCCAATTATGATCATAATCTCGGTGAAAGAAGCCTAATGGGGAAGTTCATTAGACTTGAAACATCTTTATATTAGTAATATAATGCTAATGGTGAGGATGATGATGATGATTAACAGGAAGTAGAGCAGATGGTATAAGCGAATAAAAATAGTTAAGGACTTACTAATTAGCTTAGCGTAGAATTACTTTGTGGTTCACTGAACATTTAACAGTAACCAGATTGTTAACCTTATCAACTAGCCATCGCCATCAGTAACGCAATGACGGAGGTAGAATAAAAATATTGAATAACGATTCACAATCAGTCAGTCAGTCTCTCTCTCTCTCTCTCTCTCTCTCTCTCTCTCTCTCCATACTGTAGGCAGTGTTTCAATCATTTAGTTTTCATGGGATCACCCACAGTACGAGCTACCAGCTTTTGGTAGAATTAATCTATGGCTCACAGAAAATTTAACATTAACCAGCTCGTTAATCTTATCAAAGAGCCATCGCTATCAGTAACGAAATAACAGATATAGACAAAAAACCCATTGAATAACGATCCAAAGTCCTTACTATGCCATCCCACCCGCAGTACGCCCAACCCAGCCGATAAAAACGCATTATATATAAGCATCACGAGCCTATCACAGAACAGAGGTTAGCCATAACGCTTCTCCCGCCACCCATCTGAAAGGCATTATTGTCCCATCAAGAAAGTCGTCTCCGTTTTATGATCGATATAACAGCAAGAAACAAGTACCTCGAAGGTCTTCCGGAAGACCTTGTATAGGATATTAGTTTTCAGGCCAGAGGAAAAGATCCTTCGATTCCTTATGGAATGGCTTTAACGGGATCATTATTTTTTTTTCTTTTGTAATTACTAAATCATCTCGCTTCCGGAATCAAAGAAGAGGAAAAAAGAGGAGAAATAGGAGGGAATTAGGTCGGATAATTATATCGAGTGGGGAAAATGATTTCCTTTTGTTTTTATTGCCAGTTTGGTGTGTGGGTACCGTAGTGTCTGTGTAAGTTTTTTTATTTATTTCTTAGTAAAATACCTTTGTTTATAAACATATAGATAAATACACACACATATATACATATATATGTATATATATGTATATGTGTGTATTTATCTGTATATATGTATATATATATATATATATATTGTGTATAATATATATATATATATATATACATATATATATATATATATACATATATATATATATATATATTGTGTATAATATATATAAATATATATATATATATATATATACATATATATATATATATATACATATATATATATATATATATTGTGTATAATATATATATATATACATATATATATATATATATATATTGTGTATAATATATATAAATATATATATATATATATATATACATATATATATATATATATATACATATATATATATATATATATATTGTGTATAATATATATATATATATATATACATATATATATATATATATACATATATATATATATATATACATACATACGTATATGTGTGTGTATACATATATATATATATATATATACATACATACGTATATGTGTGTGTATACATATATATATATATATATATAATATATATATATACGGATAACATATACATACACATACATACATATATATTTGTGCGTGCCTGAGTGCATCACTATTTGTTTATCTTCAAAAAGTATTTAAAATAATTTCCTTTATAAAACCCCTCTCGATTATTTCTAATTGGACGGGTTACCCAAATTTCTTACTCACCAAAAGAGCAGCATATCAAGACCGTGTCATTAACTCCTCAAACTATAATTAAAAATTGCAAGGATAAACTTCCATATTTGTGAAGCGAAGTTTGGAACCCTAGAAGCACGACGAATGTAATTACCTGATTACAAAATTAATTACCAAAAGGAGAAGGGTTAGTGAAAGGAAGTGGATATTATTTTCTTGCAGATTTTACTATAACTTGTTCGCGAGTTTCAGATTCTTCCCCTTATTAAGGTAAGAAGGATTATAATCATTATAAGAATAGCTATATACACATTAAAATACACAATTTTCCGTGTATTTATGATAAATAAAATAACCCACAATGTATGAAATGAAATTTATTTAGCTTTCGAAGGGACCATCTCCCTTCCTCTTCAGAATACAAAATGTATTCTGAAGAGGAAGGGAGATGGTCCCTTCGAAAGCTAAATAAATTTCATTTTTAATAGCTATAAAGTTTATGATAATGGTTAGAGAGGAGATAATTAGATTAGAGCTATTTTAACTAATACTTTTACTGGTGGTACTGCTATAGGAAATACTGTTTTCTTAACAAACTAACGAAGGAAAATATTCGTGGAATAACAATTTTTAAACGTTTAATAGACAGAAAATCTCTTGTATAGTAAAATTACAAACACGAGAAACCCAAATTACAGTAACTATGTTTTCGTGGAATTAAGGTTAAAAAATCTATATAAAAACAATGAAAAAGAATAAATATGGAATTAGAAAATAAACCATAAAAAGGTTAAAAACCACACGCAAATTCTCGAGCATTGTATGAGATTAATACCATAAAATACAAAGTAAATAGAATAATTTAGATCATTTATTACACAATGCACATTTTACCTGAGGGGAAAGAGAAGGGCCACAAGAAACCCACCCCCGGGGATTCCTCCTTAAAGCGCGGAATAACATGACAATCAAATGCGATCTATGCGTCTATTTGGAGATACGCAATCATAAAAGAAATACTTGGATTTCCTTTCTAGGCTTTCCCCCCCTTAATTAATTATACCTCATTCATAAACTTTGGCTCCCGTATTCACAGCTAAAAAGTTTTAATTAGGGGCTGGTAAAACGTAGTTTGTTTCGGGGGGTGGGGGAAGACTGGTGGGGGAGGGAAAATTGGTGCTGTAGGAATGGGGGAGGGAGAGAGAGAGTAAGGATTGAGGGAAGTAAGGGGGCGGTGCTTCGCTTGACTTTGATGGCAAGGATTGAGGGGAGTTGGGGGGTTGGGAGAATAATCCAGGGGGATGGGTTTGGGTCCCTTCATCCCCTTGTTGACTTTCAGTGGAGGGGGGAACATCCCTGCTGACTTCTAGTGGTGGGGATAGACCTTCGCTGACTTTGTGTGACTTTCAGTGCTGTCAAAGGAATGTGTCTAAATAGATTTTCATGTTTCGAGGAAGGGTCTCTCACTTTCTCACTTCCAGTTATGTTGAGTCTCTGTTCACTTTTTTTTTTTTTTTTTTTTTTTGGGGGGGGGGGGGACGTCCGTGGGAACTATTACCAACAGGATGAGCATTTTACCGATTTTCACGGCTTTGTAAAGTGTTTCAGCGGCTGACCCTCGCTGACTTGTTTAGTAGAGGGATATGGTCTTTAGCAAGTTTCAGAGGAGAGAAAGGTTTTGTTAGGCTTTCCAGCCCTGCAGAAAAGGATTGTTGATCGAGACGGTCTAGTGCTGAGCATCAACAAGGTGCTCCAATCTAGGGTTGTGCTGCTTATTGGAAACATCCCTTTACTTTACTTTGACGGCTGTTTTTCCTGTCCCATAAAGCAGGGGAACCACACTCTATACAGGACCTCCACTGTCGTTTTACCTTGTCCGTTCATAGTATTTAATGTTTCATATCACTTATTGACTGCGGTTCTAGTCCCGCTCAAGCACGATAATTTTTTGTAGCGTCTGCAACCTCACTATCCTTGTGAGCTAAGGATGGGGGGTTTGGGGGAGTCTATAGGTTTACCTGCTAGGTTATCAGCAGCCATTGCCTGGCCCTCTGGGTCATAGCTTGGGTGGAAAGGGGGCTAAGGCGCTGATCATCTGTATATATATGGTCAGTCTCCAAGGCATTAGCCTGGGCTAGCGAGGGTTTTGTCACTGTCCTTGCCTCTGCCATTCATGATTGGTCTTTAAACCTTAAACCTTTAAAATCAATGGTAAAAGCCTCATGCTGACAGATAACCCTTGGTGGATCTCTGTACGACTTTCAAAATAAAGGGAAAATTATCTCTTGCTCACTTCCTGGGACTAGAAACGAAATTTTACTGACCTTCAGTATTGGATAAGGATATCTTGTTAACTTTCAGTGAATCGTTATATCTTTCCCTTTCTTGGCAAAAGTAAATGGACGAATTTCATGCTTGGGAAAGGGACTCTGCTTCATTTCAGTATATGTTTTAGGAACTATGTTAAAACAAGTTTTATTTCAAAAGGGGGCTCTCGTGCTGATTTTAATTTTTTTTTTTTTTGTGTCAGTGAGGGAAAGTTTATCATACCGGATTTCTAATGTTTTGCTGACCCTCAGGCATTAAAAAAAAATACTGTTGATGATCATTACTAAAATAATAGTTTGTTGATAACTATTACCGAAAAAAATTATAATTTGTTGATGACTATTACTGAAGAAAACAATAGTTTGCTGATGACCATTACTGGTGAAAAGAAAAGTTTGCTAATGACCATTATAGATAAAAAAAAAAATAGTTTGCTGATGACTATTACTGAAGAAAACTAAAGTTTGTTTATGACCATTACTGGTGAATAAAATAGTTTGCTAATGAACATTACCGATGAAAAATATCGTTTGCTGACGACTATTACTGAGGAATAAAAATAGTTTGACGACTATTACTGAAGATAAAATAATTTGTTGATAACTATTGCCAAAGGAAAATATTTTATATATATTCAGTAACGAATAACGGAGAGTTTTGTCTGACGTTATATCTAACGAAGAAGT
>NC_090769.1:3820665-3823165 GCF_036898095.1 Palaemon carinicauda | reverse complement strand
AACAACAATAATAATAATAAAAACAATAAGTAAATAAATAAATAAATAACATGAAATATGTAAATACCTAAGCGAATTAGTTAAATCTTTCCACCCATTCGACATTGAAAAGTCCGGCGAGTTAGGGGTTGCGTAACATAGATGACGCGTCTTTAAGTTATGCATACGTACCCTTCGCTGCAGCGGCCCAAGGTCGTAATTCGCCTATATGGTACTTTTGGCCGGTGGACCCTAGAGAGAGAGAGAGAGAGAGAGAGAGAGAGAGTTGCGCATGTAAATAAATATTCACATATTCCTATCAAATCATACGAGCCTAAATAAATTTATAAATTCCAATGACATCTTCAACTATTAAATGAAGGAATACTTATGGTACTCTCGGCTGGTGGACCCCTGAGAGAGAGAGAGAGAGAGAGAGAGAGAGAGAGAGTAGCACGTGTAATCAAATATTCACATAGAGGTACGTATTCATATGTAATCATACGAGCCTAAATAATTTCATAATTTGCAATATTTTACTTATGGTAATTTGGCTGGCGGACACTATGGAGAGGAGAGAGAGAGAGAGAGGAGAGAGAGAGAGAGAGAGAGAGATAGAGAGAGAGAGAGAGTTGCGCATGTAATAAAAAATTCACACACATTCCTATCAAATCATACGAGCCTAAATAAATTTATAAATTCCAATGGCATCTTCAACTATTAAATGGAGGGTTACTTATGGTACTCTTAGCTGGTGGACGAGAGAGAGAGAGAGAGAGAGAGAGAGAGAGAGAGAGAGCGGGTTCAAGTTCCGCTCAAAACTCGTTAGTTCCTTTGGTCGCTGCAACCTCACCATCCTCGTGAGCTAAGGATCAGTGGTTTGGGGGGAGCCTATATGTTTATCTGCTGAATCATCAGTAGCCATTGCCTGTCCCTCCTTGGTCCTAGCTTGGATGGAGAGAGGGGGCTTGGGCGCTGATCATATGTACATATGGTCAGTCTCTGTGGCATTTTCCTGCTCGATAGGGCAATATCACTGTCCCCATGCCTCTGCCATTCATGAGTGGCCTTTAAACCTTTAAACTAGCAAACCTCTTTGTAGAATGTGGCAGCGATCTAATTGGGACACAAGGAAAAAATAATTTGTTTGCTTTCGTCTAATTCATTTCTGCTGGCTCTTATCCAATTAAATCATGTTTACATTGATTCAATTATTTGAAAGTGGTTTTTATTAGTTGTAGAGGTCATTTATCATGAGCATGAATGTAATCTAGTTCAGAAAGCATTGCTGTTATTGAATGATGAATTTTACTTTGAGTTGCTACATGTATGTTTACACAATATCTCTCTCTCTCTCTCTCTCTCTCTCTCTCTCTCTCTATATATATATATTATATAAATATATATATGTATATATATGCACACATAAATATATATATATATATATATATATATTATATAAATATATATATGTATATATATGCACACATAAATATATATATATATATATATATATCAACATAGTACACACACACACACACACACACATATATATATATATATATATATATACACACATACATACATACATAATCGTATACATGCACGTGCGTTTGTGTGTGATGTACGAATGTGGACTAACCAACCATCCAGGTCAGTCGGGAGCAAACATCTCCCAATCAATATTCCTCAAACACAATCCCAGAGATCACAGTACGCCGTTGCTACAAATCCCTCTTTAGACAAACACCGGAAAGAAAACGGAAGACAGAGAGGGGAGGAAGGGAGGGAGGGGAGGGAGGAGGGGAGGGAGGGAGGGACGGACGGGAGGGAGGAGGGAGGGAGGGTGGGAAGGAGGGGGAGGGGAACCCTTCTGTTGGGGGAGAAGGTAGCATGGGGATGGGACAAGCACCGGAAGAAAGAATACTGAATATGGGGTATGATGTCTTGAACCCGGAATGGAGAGGAGAGCGAAGAGAGGAGTTATTGGGGAAGAAGGGAAAGAAGAATATAAAGAGAGAGAGAGAGAGAGAGAGAGAGAGAGAGAGAGAGGTCTGAGGTCCCATTCTGTGCAGTTTTTTCCCTTGGAGTGGCGTTCGCTTTTGTTGCAGTTTATTTCCCTAATGGAACGGCCAGTCTCAAAAAACGCGGGAAAGAATTAATGTTGACGTTGGGCCTGTTGGTTCGGGGCTGGGTATTCTCTCTCTCTCTCTCTCTCTCTCTCTCTCTCTCTCTCTCTCGTTATATTGATGCTTTGGTCTCTCCCTGCATAGTAAAGATAAAGGTGTCCGGCTTCAGTTGCAGGTGTCATCTTAGATGCTCACCAGAACGTCAGCCGGCCAAGCCCATCACCCCACTGTGGTCAGGCGTCCTCCCCAGTAAACAGCTTAAAACCCTTGGTTACGAGTGGGATCGATCTGCTACATTGCGAGTGCTAGGCGAACACGTTACCACTGTACTCTAGCCAGGAGGCTTCGTTATGGAATGAGGGATTTCCACCCGGAAGGCGAAGCATATAGGG
>NC_090769.1:3813165-3815665 GCF_036898095.1 Palaemon carinicauda | reverse complement strand
TGGAAGTTTCAAGTTTAAAGAGATCATTATTGTTACTATTTTTCTTCATTTTCAACGGCCATTTAATATTTTAAAGGCTGCTCATGAATGGCAGACAACGGACAGTGACATTGAAACCACTTAAATATCCGTAAGCCTCAAGTTTAAATAGATAATTATCGTTACTATTTCTTCATTTTAAACGGCCATTTAAGATTTTAAAGGCTGCTCATGAAGGGCAGAAGCAAAGGATAGTGACATTGCCCTAGAGACTGACCATTTATATTTTCATATTACCAGGGCCAAGCTAGGAGCAGGGCGGGCCAGGCAATGGCTGCTGATGACATTAGGTAGACCTATAGGCTCCTCCAATCCTCCATCCTTAGCTTAAACACGTTGCAAACAATAAAGAAACTAACGAGTTTGAGCATGAAACCCCAGTCTGGCAATCACTAGGCTAGAACGTTACCAATATGCCACCACAACCATTCATTCTTCCAGAATTGTAATTTCACAAAGATTAATTAAAGATTTAGAAAAATATGATTATCGACAGTCGTGAAAATTACATCGTAAAGGTACGTGAATCAATGAAGGTACACAAAGTGATTTTAAAGCAAATTTCGCGAAATGTAGCGAAATGAACTATTAAAATACCAACCGAGATTGCCAGGTTCCATTAAAGTTGAATAAACCTGTAAAGCTCAGCAGAAGTTGTAACGCATCTGGGATTAATTAAGAGGAAATTTCTTCAGAGAATTGAAATGAATCCGGAGAATATTCATGAAAAAAAAAGTGGTGACGTTCAAATGAATTTTCTATAAGAAGAGTGTGAAAGGGGAAGAGTTAAACCACTGAAAGCTGTCAGATGGTTAAGACTCGAAGGTCCAACACTGTGTTATGAGGAAGTTTGGGCAAATATGACGGATAGAATTACTAATAATAATAATAATAATAATAATAATAATATATATTAATAATAGAAGTATTTCGTATGATTTAGTGGCTTTGGTGCCACAAATATAGGATGAGGATGTCTATAACAGTTTCATGGATTTTATAATTTAAAGTAGTCTCTTTAACTTTACGCACGACCAGAAATACTAGTGTATGCGACCCGTCAAAAATTACGGATAAATATTTAGATCTGCACACACACGCACTCCCTTTTACCAGGATATGACTACTCTCTCTCTCTCTCTCTCTCTCTCTCTCTCTCTACCCAAGGGACGGGATAACTCAACGTGACTAATATAAATATATATATATATATTATATATATTATATATATATATATATATATATTGTGTGTGTGTCTGTCTATATCTTTATGTATGTGCTTCCATGTACGCAATGAATATACGCACGTATCTGCCTTACGAATGAAAAGAACGCAAAGGCCATAAAGCTGGAAAACCCACAGTGCCCGAGTAAAGGCGAACCAACATGATGAATTAAAAAAAAAAAAAGATTTGCTTTCATTAAAGATACATTTTGGAATTTGCATGAAATTTGTTCGCGATGGATAACCCTTTTAAAACGAGCTATAAAAGGAAAAGGGAGTTTATCGCATGGACTTCGAACGTTTTTTTTTTTTTTTAGCGACCCGTAAGGCTTTGAAATTATATTAAACGTGATAAGCGTGTTTTAGAATTTTGTTGCATTTCTGTTTTTTAATTTTTTTTATCTTTAGAAAGAGGATATAAAGTATTTTGTTACGCATACTGGAATGACGTTGATAGAACGAATGATATACGCTTCAGCATTGTTAGTTAATTATGCATTGGAATATCTATAGAGTAGTGGGATTTTTTATGCATGTTTTTACACAGTTTACAAATGGTATAATGAATGCTTTAACACGTTTTTATAGTTTTTGTAATACAATTTTATAGTAAGGCAATGCATTTTCATACTTCAACGAAAGGTGAAAAGTTTATGTTTGACTTATTTTACCAAAATATAATTCTTTAAATACTTCAAAATAACGTGAACAATTTGTACAATCTATAGCAGACGTGGAATTTTTTCATGATGAAAGTACTAAGCAATTGTATATTTTCTAAGAAATTTTGGATATTTGGTCATATTTTTACCACAGAAATGGCGCTTATGTAATATACCTTCTAAATTGACTTAAACGATACCTCCTATAATTCACTTGGTCCAAATTGAGAACTTATTTATTACTGTAATTTTATTTTTTTTTTTATGCTTTAAATGAAAAAGTCAGCATTTTTGCTTTGACGTTTTTTGTAAATTTTGGATATATATATTTCCTTATGAAGGTTATAATGGAATGTAATTTCCACTAATAAAGATTTTGAAATGAGACATAACTGGCATACTCTGACAGAAGATATTCAGTATTTTTGCTTTAACACATTTTGTAAATTTTGATAATTACATTCCCATATAAAGATTATAATGGAATGTAATTTCCTCTAATAAGCTTTTAAAATACATCATAAACTGACGTTTAGTTTCATTCGTTTCAATAAAATACAATAGTTACAAAATT
>NC_090769.1:3780665-3803165 GCF_036898095.1 Palaemon carinicauda | reverse complement strand
AACTTTCTTTCCCTCTAAAATTGAAATTTGTCTTGTTTCTGACTACCATGAAAATATCTCTGGCTTAAAGTTAAAATGGAAATTAACTTTCTTTCCCTCTAAAATTGAAATTTGTCTTATGTTTCTGACTACCAAGAAAATATCTCTGGTTTAAAGTTAAAATGGAAATTAACTTTCTTTCCCTCTAAAATTGAAATTTGTCTTGTTTCTGACTACCATGAAAATATCTCTGGCTTAAAGTTATAATGGAAATTAACTTTCTTTCCCTCTAAAATTGAAATTTGTCTTATGTTTCTGACTACCATGAAAATATCTCTGGCTTAAAGTTAAAATGGAAATTAACTTTCTTTCCCTCTAAAATTGAAATTTGTCTTGTTTCTGACTACCAAGAAAATATCTCTGGCTTAAAGTTAAAATGGAAATTAACTTTCTTTCCCTCTAAAATTGAAATTTGTCTTGTTTCTGACTACCATGAAAATATCTCTGGCTTAAAGTTATAATGGAAATTAACTTTCTTTCCCTCTAAAATTGAAATTTGTCTTGTTTCTGACTACCATGAAAATATCTCTGGCTTAAAGTTAAAATGGAAATTAACTCTCTTTCCCTCTAAAATTGAAATTTGTCTTATGTTTCTGACTACCATGAAAATATCTCTGGCTTAAAGTTAAAATGGAAATTAACTTTCTTTCCCTCTAAAATTGAAATTTGTCTTGTTTCTGACTACCAAGAAAATATCTCTGGCTTAAAGTTAAAATGGAAATTAACTTTCTTTCCCTCTAAAATTGAAATTTGTCTTGTTTCTGACTACCATGAAAATATCTCTGGCTTAAAGTTATAATGGAAATTAACTTTCTTTCCCTCTAAAATTGAAATTTGTCTTATGTTTCTGACTACCAAGAAAATATCTCTGGTTTAAAGTTAAAATGGAAATTAACTTTCTTTCCCTCTAAAATTGAAATTTGTCTTGTTTCTGACTACCATGAAAATATCTCTGGCTTAAAGTTAAAATGGAAATTAACTTTCTTTCCCTCTAAAATTGAAATTTGTCTTATGTTTCTGACTACCAAGAAAATATCTCTGGTTTAAAGTTAAAATGGAAATTAACTTTCTTTCCCTCTAAAATTGAAATTTGTCTTGTTTCTGACTACCATGAAAATATCTCTGGCTTAAAGTTAAAATGGAAATTAACTTTCTTTCCCTCTAAAATTGAAATTTGTCTTGTTTCTGACTACCATGAAAATATCTCTGGCTTAAAGTTAAAATGGAAATTAACTTTCTTGCCCTCTAAAATTGAAATTTATCCCATGTTTCTGACTACCATGAAAATATATCTGGCTTAAAGTTAAAATGGAAATTAACTTTCTTTCCCTCTAAAATTGAAATTTGTCTTGTTTCTGACTACCAAGAAAATATCTCTGGCTTAAAGTTAAAATGGATATTAACTTTCTTTCCCTCTAAAATTGAAATTTGTCTTATGTTTCTGACTACCATGAAAATATATCTGGCTTAAAGTTATAATGGAAATTAACTTTCTTTCCCTCTAAAATTGAAATTTGTCTTGTTTCTGACTACCATGAAAATATCTCTGGCTTAAAGTTAAAATGGAAATTAACTTTCTTTCCCTCTAAAATTGAAATTTGTCTTGTTTCTGACTACCATGAAAATATCTCTGGCTTAAAGTTAAAATGGAAATTAACTTTCTTTCCCTCTAAAATTGAAATTTGTCTTATGTTTCTGACTACCATGAAAATATCTCTGGCTTAAAATTAAAATGGAAATTAACTTTCTTTCCCTCTAAAATTGAAATTTGTCTTATGTTTCTGACTACCAAGAATATATATCTCTGGCTTAAAGTTAAAATGGAAATTAACTTTCTTTCCCTCTAAAATTGAAATTTGTCTTGTTTCTGACTACCATGAAAATATCTCTGGCTTAAAGTTAAAATGGAAATTAACTTTCTTTCCCTCTAAAATTGAAATTTGTCTTGTTTCTGACTACCAAGAAAATATCTCTGGCTTAAAGTTAAAATGGAAATTAACTTTCTTTCCCTCTAAAATTGAAATTTGTCTTGTTTCTGACTACCATGAAAATATCTCTGGCTTAAAGTTAAAATGGAAATTAACTTTCTTTCCCTCTAAAATTGAAATTTGTCTTATGTTTCTGACTACCATGAAAATATATCTGGCTTAAAGTTATAATGGAAATTAACTTTCTTTCCCTCTAAAATTGAAATTTGTCTTGTTTCTGACTACCATGAAAATATCTCTGGCTTAAAGTTAAAATGGAAATTAACTTTCTTTCCCTCTAAAATTGAAATTTGTCTTATGTTTCTGACTACCATGAAAATATCTCTGGCTTAAAGTTAAAATGGAAATTAACTTTCTTTCCCTCTAAAATTGAAATTTGTCTTATGTTTCTGACTACCAAGAATATATATCTCTGGCTTAAAGTTAAAATGGAAATTAACTTTCTTTCCCTCTAAAATTGAAATTTGTCTTGTTTCTGACTACCATGAAAATATCTCTAGCTTAAAGTTAAAATGGAAATTAACTTTCTTTCCCTCTAAAATTGAAATTTGTCTTGTTTCTGACTACCAAGAAAATATCTCTGGCTTAAAGTTAAAATGGATATTAACTTTCTTTCCCTCTAAAATTGAAATTTGTCTTATGTTTCTGACTACCATGAAAATATATCTGGCTTATAGTTATAATGGAAATTAACTTTCTTTCCCTCTAAAATTGAAATTTGTCTTGTTTCTGACTACCATGAAAATATCTCTGGCTTAAAGTTAAAATGGAAATTAACTTTCTTTCCCTCTAAAATTGAAATTTGTCTTATGTTTCTGACTACCAAGAATATATATCTCTGGCTTAAAGTTAAAATGGAAATTAACTTTCTTTCCCTCTAAAATTGAAATTTGTCTTGTTTCTGACTACCATGAAAATATCTCTGGCTTAAAGTTAAAATGGAAATTAACTTTCTTTCCCTCTAAAATTGAAATTTGTCTTATGTTTCTGACTACCATGAAAATATCTCTGGCTTAAAGTTAAAATGGAAATTAACTTTCTTTCCCTCTAAAATTGAAATTTGTCTTATGTTTCTGACTACCAAGAATATATATCTCTGGCTTAAAGTTAAAATGGAAATTAACTTTCTTTCCCTCTAAAATTGAAATTTGTCTTGTTTCTGACTACCATGAAAATATCTCTGGCTTAAAGTTAAAATGGAAATTAACTTTCTTTCCCTCTAAAATTGAAATTTGTCTTGTTTCTGACTACCAAGAAAATATCTCTGGCTTAAAGTTAAAATGGATATTAACTTTCTTTCCCTCTAAAATTGAAATTTGTCTTATGTTTCTGACTACCATGAAAATATATCTGGCTTAAAGTTATAATGGAAATTAACTTTCTTTCCCTCTAAAATTGAAATTTGTCTTGTTTCTGACTACCATGAAAATATCTCTGGCTTAAAGTTAAAATGGAAATTAACTTTCTTTCCCTCTAAAATTGAAATTTGTCTTATGTTTCTGACTACCAAGAATATATATCTCTGGCTTAAAGTTAAAATGGAAATTAACTTTCTTTCCCTCTAAAATTGAAATTTGTCTTGTTTCTGACTACCATGAAAATATCTCTGGCTTAAAGTTATAATGGAAATTAACTTTCTTTCCCTCTAAAATTGAAATTTGTCTTATGTTTCTGACTACCATGAAAATATCTCTGGCTTAAAGTTAAAATGGAAATTAACTTTCTTTCCCTCTAAAATTGAAATTTGTCTTGTTTCTGACTACCATGAAAATATCTCTGTCTTAAAGTTATAATGGAAATTAACTTTCTTTCCCTCTAAAATTGAAATTTGTCTTATGTTTCTGACTACCAAGAAAATATCTCTGGTTTAAAGTTAAAATGGAAATTAACTTTCTTGCCCTCTAAAATTGAAATTTATCCCATGTTTCTGACTACCATGAAAATATATCTGGCTTAAAGTTAAAATGGAAATTAACTTTCTTTCCCTCTAAAATTGAAATTTGTCTTGTTTCTGACTACCAAGAAAATATCTCTGGCTTAAAGTTAAAATGGATATTAACTTTCTTTCCCTCTAAAATTGAAATTTGTCTTATGTTTCTGACTACCATGAAAATATATCTGGCTTAAAGTTATAATGGAAATTAACTTTCTTTCCCTCTAAAATTGAAATTTGTCTTATGTTTCTGACTACCAAGAATATATATCTCTGGCTTAAAGTTAAAATGGAAATTAACTTTCTTTCCCTCTAAAATTGAAATTTGTCTTGTTTCTGACTACCATGAAAATATCTCTGGCTTAAAGTTAAAATGGAAATTAACTTTCTTTCCCTCTAAAATTGAAATTTGTCTTATGTTTCTGACTACCATGAAATTATCTCTGGCTTAAAGTTAAAATGGAAATTAACTTTCTTTCCCTCTAAAATTGAAATTTGTCTTATGTTTCTGACTACCAAGAATATATATCTCTGGCTTAAAGTTAAAATGGAAATTAACTTTCTTTCCCTCTAAAATTGAAATTTGTCTTGTTTCTGACTACCATGAAAATATCTCTGGCTTAAAGTTAAAATGGAAATTAACTTTCTTTCCCCCTTAAATTGAAATTTGTCTTGTTTCTGACTACCAAGAAAATATCTCTGGCTTAAAGTTAAAATGGATATTAACTTTCTTTCCCTCTAAAATTGAAATTTGTCTTATGTTTCTGACTACCATGAAAATATATCTGGCTTAAAGTTATAATGGAAATTAACTTTCTTTCCCTCTAAAATTGAAATTTGTCTTGTTTCTGACTACCATGAAAATATCTCTGGCTTAAAGTTAAAATGGAAATTAACTTTCTTTCCCTCTAAAATTGAAATTTGTCTTATGTTTCTGACTACCATGAAAATATATCTGGCTTAAAGTTAAAATGGAAATTAACTTTCTTTCCCTCTAAAATTGAAATTTGTCTTGTTTCTGACTACCAAGAAAATATCTCTGGCTTAAAGTTAAAATGGATATTAACTTTCTTTCCCTCTAAAATTGAAATTTGTCTTATGTTTCTGACTACCATGAAAATATATCTGGCTTAAAGTTATAATGGAAATTAACTTTCTTTCCCTCTAAAATTGAAATTTGTCTTGTTTCTGACTACCATGAAGATATCTCTGGCTTAAAGTTAAAATGGAAATTAACTTTCTTTCCCTCTAAAATTGAAATTTGTCTTATGTTTCTGACTACCATGAAAATATCTCTGGCTTAAAGTTAAAATGGAAATTAACTTTCTTTCCCTCTAAAATTGAAATTTGTCTTATGTTTCTGACTACCAAGAATATATATCTCTGGCTTAAAGTTAAAATGGAAATTAACTTTCTTTCCCTCTAAAATTGAAATTTGTCTTGTTTCTGACTACCATGAAAATATCTCTGGCTTAAAGTTAAAATGGAAATTAACTTTCTTTCCCTCTAAAATTGAAATTTGTCTTATGTTTCTGACTACCATGAAAATATCTCTGGCTTAAAGTTAAAATGGAAATTAACTTTCTTTCCCTCTAAAATTGAAATTTGTCTTATGTTTCTGACTACCAAGAATATATATCTCAGGCTTAAAGTTAAAATGGAAATTAACTTTCTTTCCCTCTAAAATTGAAATTTGTCTTGTTTCTGACTACCATGAAAATATCTCTGGCTTAAAGTTGAAATGGAAATTAACTTTCTTTCCCTCTAAAATTGAAATTTGTCTTATGTTTCTGACTACCATGAAAATAGCTCCCATACTATAGGATAACAAATTGTCTTCGTATGTCTCTGACTACCATGAAAATAGCTCCCATACTTTAGGATAACAAATTGTCTTCGCATGTCTCTGACTACCATGAAAATAGCTCCCATACTTTAGGATAACAAATTGTCTTCGTATGTCCCTGACTACCATGAAAATAGCTCCCATACTTTAGGATAACAAATTGTCTTCGTATGTCCCTGACTACCATGAAAATAGCTCCCATACTTTAGGATAACAAATTGTCTTCGTATGTCCCTGACTACCATGAAAATAGCTCCCATACTTTAGGATAACAAATTGTCTTCGTATGTCCCTGACTACCATGAAAATAGCTCCCATACTATAGGATAACAAATTGTCTTCGTATGTCTCTGACTACCATGAAAATAGCTCCCATACTTTAGGATAACAAATTGTCTTCGTATGTCTCTGACTACCATGAAAATAGCTCCCATACTTTAGGATAACAAATTGTCTTCGTATGTCTCTGACTACCATGAAAATAGCTCCCATACTTTAGGATAACAAATTGTCTTCGTATGTCTCTGACTACCATGAAAATAGCTCCCATACTTTAGGATAACAAATTGTCTTCGTATGTCTCTGACTACCATGAAAATAGCTCCCATACTATAGGATAACAAATTGTCTTCGTATGTCTCTGACTACCATGAAAATAGCTCCCATACTATAGGATAACAAATTGTCTTCGTATGTCTCTGACTACCATGAAAATAGCTCCCATACTTTCGGATAACAAATTGTCTTCGTATCTACCGCTAAAATGGAAATATGTCTTGCCTTTCAGGATAACATACAAATTGGTCTCATCCTCCAATTTAACATGGGAATTGGTCTCCCATTTCACACTAACGTGGAATTTAGTCTTTTGCTTCCGGGTAATATGGAAATTGGTCTTGTGTTTCAGACTAACGTGGAAATTGGCAGCGGCTCTTCACGTGCGCCTGCTAATTTGCATAGTCATCATGTATGCAGCCGTTTTGCTTAGCTTTAAAAGCCGCCTTTACATTTACCGGTTTCTGAGAGAATTCCACAAATAATTTTCTGAGCCGCAATTTCAAAATCCTTTTTTTTTTTTTTTTTTTTTTTTTTTTTTATTATTCTGACCATTTTGATTGTAACGAGCATGTTTCTTTATGGTGTGTGTTAGATTAACAAAGGAGATAAATAAACTGCAAGGGAAGTAATGAATAAAATGAAATATTTTAAGAACAGTAAAAAAATTAAAATAATCTTTTATGTAAAAACTATGTTTCTTTATGGTGTATGTTAGATTAACAAAGGAGATAAATAAACTGCAAGAGAAGTAATGAACAATAAATTAAATATTTCAATAACAGTGACAAAATTAAAAAAGATCTTTTATATAAAACTATAAAACCTCAAAAAAATAAGAAGGAAGAGAAATAAGATAGAATAGCGTGCCTGAGTGCACCCTCAAGCAAGGGAACTAACCCAAGGCAGTGGAAGACCATGGTGCAGAGGCTATGACACTACCCACGACTAGACAACAATGGTTTAATTTTGGAGTGTCCTCCTAGATGAGCTATTCACTATAGCTTAAAAGTCTATTCTACTCATACTAAGAGTTGAGTAGCCACTGAACAATTACAGGGCAATAGTTAACACTTTGAGCGAAGAAGAATTCAAGCTTTATCAGGAGTATGAGGACAAAGGAGAATGTTGAATGAATAGGACAGGGTGTTCAAGGTATGTGTAAGAAAAAAGAGCCGTAACCAGAGAGTGATTTAATGCAGTACTGATGGCCAGTCAAAGGACCCAATAACTCTCTAGCGGTAGTATCTCAACCGGTGGCTAGTGCCCTGGCCAACCTACATCTATCTTGCCTTATTTTATACGTTTCTTAAAATTGAGTAAAATCTTTTCTAAAATACTTGAAAAATACGTTGAAATGCAGTCATACGATGTCCTCCTATTATGTCGGTAACATGTATATAACAGTGACATGCTGGAGTATTTCTCTCATTATGTATAAAGAAGCATTTAAAATACGCAATCCTCTTAGCTTTTCCCTGAATCTTTGTAAAAACTGAAAAAAAATCTACCCTTTACTCCTGCTAATATTATGTAAAAAGGACGAATAATGCGTTCTTAAAATTTCTGAATGCTATGGTTGGGAAAAAGAAGAAAGCCTTCAATGACGTCATAGCCGTTTCTTTCGGTCTTTTCATTCTGTCACTTGTGTGGGTGGTCAGATAATAGTAACATTCAAGAATAGTAACATTCAAGAATAGCAACATTCAACATCGTTGGTATGACGTAACGTTTTATTGATGCCTCTTGTCTGATGCCGATTTGATTTGATTTTTTTTTTTTTTTTTTTTTGAGATTTGAAACAATTAAACACATTCACTCTTCGAACATCTGCTAATAATAATTAATAACCAAGTTTAATCTCCCCTATATAATAAAGTGCAAGGGTCTGGCTGAGTGTCTATGTATGCATGTATGCATGTATGTGTATGTGTATGTATATACAGTATATATATAGATATATATATATATATATATATATATATATATATATATATATATATATATATATTAATATAGATTATACATTTTATACATATATTACACACACACACACACACACACACACACACATATATATATATATATATATATATATATATATATATATATATATATATATATACACATAAATATATACTGTACATATATTCATATATATATACATATATATATTATATATATTATACATATATATACATATATATATATATTATATATATTATATATATTATACATATATAACATATATATATATTATATATACATATATATACACATATATATACATATATATATATATATATATATATATATATATATATATATATATATATATATATATATATATATATATTCTTTCCGGTCATGCTCCCCGGCCCTCGGGTTAGGGAGAGGGAGGAGTCATACCCTGGAGTGGGTGTACATGAGTGTTCATATCTATGTAAATATTTAGACGTTATTTTTGACGGGTCGCGTATCTTTGTTTTTGATAAAAGACCGGTAGGTCAGTTTTGTATCTGTGTGCCGGTGAGTGATTAAACTTTTGCGGCCCTATAAATATCATGATTTAACGCGGATAACAAAAGGCTATCGAGTGCAATATAGCTACAAGTTTTCGTGAATAGTCAGTGATTAGTTTGAGGTCGGAGAAGTGGGATAAAACGTCGGCATAGAATAGTTATCTTGTGAATTACTAAAAATCTAATCAAGATGGCTATGTACAACACGGGCAAGGCTTGGAGAGACATCGCTGGACTCAGCAAAAATAAATTCCATGAGTTGGCGAAACAGGAGCTCGACCGTCTGATAACAGAGGTCACTAGTAACGTCAACCAATGTGACGGAAGAATATTCGCAGACATATTGAAACAATATGATCCAATAAACTGTAGCAAATCTGCGGAAAACATCAGCAAAATAATAGAAGAAATTCCAAAGAAAATCCAAGTGTTAAAGAGACTTATAAAGAAAGTCTACATCAATCAACACATTCCATCAAAGAACAATAAGAAGTCCAATATGGTGAATATGCTGATTGATGCAATGGGAAAAAGAATGCCAAAATGGTGTAATACATGTAAGATATGGTATTCCATTAATAATCCTCAACAATTGATTAGAAAATGTGATGCCTGTCATGTCCCAACACATCCCACATGTGCTGAAATACAGCAAAAAATAAAAAATAAAGACACAAAGGTATTCTGCTCAACATGCTTAGTCTGGATAGAAAATATAATTAAGTCGAGACTAAATCTGCAAATAGTTGAAGATAAAGAAGAGGAAGAAGAAGAAACAGAAGAGGAAGAAGAAGAAACAGAAGAAGAAGAAGAAGAAAAAGAAGAAGAAGAGAACAATGAACAGGATATGTGTAAGGATGCAGAAGAAATCATTGATATAACCTATGATGCCATCCAACAACATACTTATGAAGAAATAAATTACCAGATGGAAACAAATAATAGACCCAAGAGACTCTACCCGGACCTACATAATTTTAGGGAAGAGCAAGAACAAGAAAAAATAGAAAAGAAGGATATAGTCTGCAATATGCTGAAAAGAGGGAATTGCAGATTTGGCGAAAGATGCTACTACAAGCATCCAAAGATATGCCATAATTATGAAATATATGGTAAATGTGCGTATTTAGACGGATATGGAGACGAATGCAGAGATCTCCATCCAAAAATATGCAAAAACCTAAAAGAAGGAAAAGGATGCATTTACAACAAAAAATGTCGATATATGCATCCTGCAACCATGAATGAAAGTAAGAAAACTCAGCAAACTGAAAAGAAAAATGAAAGCAAAAAAGAAACAAAAAAAGAAACAAAAAAGCAGGCCGTGTATATACCGCGCTTTGAACCAAGAGCCCCAAGATATGAGGCCTTTCAACCTAAACCAGCACATGTAGAACCCAACTACAAAGAATGCATCTATAATGCCAGGGGTTGGTGCAGATATGGGGACAGTTGCAGGTATACACACACAAATAAATATGAAGGCGAAAGAGCAAATATAATAGAAAAGTTGGATTTTTTAATGGCAGAATTCCGGGAAATGAAGAAAAGAACATCATATCAGAACAGGAAGGAAGCATGGGAGAATCCATATTATTACCAATATTAAATAATGGAGATGAAACACAAACCATAATAGTAATGAATGCACAGGGTTTAGTCACGAGTAACTCTAAAAGGAAAATAGAGTTCTTAGAAGAACTAACCCAAATTGAAAAAATAGATATATTAAATATAAGTGAAACATGGTATTCCCAAGAGACTGGCAGTGATGACCAGATAAAGGGTTTCCAAACTTATAGATCAGACAGAAAAAATAGGAATCAAGGGGGAACCGCAATATATGGAAGAGACATAAATCAAGGAAAAGTATGTGAAAAATACAGCAACACAGAATGTGAATTGATTGCGGTAGAATTTGAATTTGAAAAACTAATGAATATTGTAGTTTACAGACCCCCAAACACTAAGGAGTTTGACATAATAATAGAAAAAATAGATGGTATATGTAGAAACCATAAAGACTGGAATATACTCCTATCCGGAGATTTTAACTTTCCTTTCGTGGATTGGAAAGAACGGATAGAAGAAAGTGGTTGTATGTATACATATAAAAAAGATAGTAATAGTAGCGCAGAAGATAAGAGGCAATTTGAAAAGCTTCAAGATATGCTATTAGAACATAATATGCAACAAATAAACCACATTCCAACAAGAAAGGAAAATGTCCTAGATCTAGTATTTGTGAATGAGGTGAATTATGTTAAAGAAATAATAGTGTATAACACGGGAATTTCAGACCACAATGTCATAGAATTGATAGTTCATTCCAAAGCAAGTGATCACAGAATTAATAAAAACACAAAACTTTGGGAAGGATATGGAAAATATAACTTTTACAGTAAGAATATAAAATGGTCAGAAATAAATGAAGAACTGGATAAAGAATGGAAAAATGTATTTATAAGTGATAATATACAGGTAAATACGGATATACTGTACAAAATACTGGAGAAAATTGTTGAAAAATATGTACCGAAAAAAAACAATAAACAAAAGACGTGCATACCAAGAGACAGAAGGATCTTATTTCAGAAAATTAAAAAGTGGAAGAAAAATCTTGCAAAAGAAAAAAATGTATGGAAAATGAGGGAAATAAAATGTAAGATAGAAAATGCAGAACAAAAGATTATACAGTCGAAAGAAAATGAAAAAAGGGACTTAGAAGAAAGGACACTTCAAAATATAAAAAGAAACCCCAAAGTACTTTACTCCTATGCAAAAAAGATGAATAAAAGGAGAATAGAAATAGGCCCTCTAAGAATTGAAGGACGGCTAACGAATGAAAAAAAGGAAATATGCAACATATTAGCAGAAAAATATAAGAGTGAGTTCACGCCAAGAATTGCGAATGAGAATAATGAAACAGAAATGAGAGAAGAAAATGTTGAATATCTAACGGATATAGATATTAATGAAGCAGATATTGTCACGGCTATAAACGAAATTAAAAATGGATCGGCAGCCGGACCAGATGGAGTTCCAGCGATTTTGTTAAAAAAAAACTGCAAACACTATCGCGAAGCCACTTGCAATACTGCTAAGACAGAGTATAGATATGAGCGAGATATATGTTAAACATAAATTAGCTTATATAACCCCTATCTTCAAAAGTGGATCAAGACTAGAGGCAAGCAATTATAGACCTGTTAGTCTAACATCACATATTATGAAAGTGTATGAGAGGGTAATAAAAAAGAAAATAATGAACCATTTGGTCAAAAATAATTTGTTTAATATGGGTCAACACGGTTTCGTACCTGGAAAAAGTACACAGACCCAACTGATAGCTCACTATGAAAACATATACAATAATATGATATATGAAAAAGACACAGATGTGATCTATCTAGATTTTGCAAAAGCCTTTGACAAGGTAGACCATAACATATTGGAGAAAAAAATGAGAAAGCATAATATTGTGGGAAAGATAGGAAAATGGGTAAAAGAATTCCTGCAAAACAGAAAACAGATAGTGGTTGCAAATGACGAGAAATCAGATGAAGCCCAGGTAATATCTGGTGTGCCCCAAGGTACGGTATTAGCTGCACTGCTATTTGTTATTATGATCTCAGACATAGACTGTGATGTTGAAAACTCCGTAGTGAGAAGTTTCGCCGATGACACAAGAATAAGTAGAGAAATTACTTGTGATGAAGATAGGAACTCACTACAAAGAGATCTAAACAAAATATATGAATGGGCGGAGATAAATAGGATGGTATTTAACTCCGATAAATTTGAATCAATAAATTAAGGAAACAGAGAAGGAATGGTGTATGCATACAAGGGACCTAATAATGAGACAATCACAAACAAGGAAGCAATTAAAGACCTTGGTGTAATTTTAAATAGGAATATGTTATGCAATGACCAAATAGCAACACTGTTGGCTAAATGTAAAGCAAAAATGGGAATGTTATTCAGACACTTTAAAACAAGAAAAGCTGAACACATGATTATGCTTTACAAAACTTATGTGCGTAGTACACTCGAGTACTGCAATGTGATATGGTACCCACACTACCAAAAGGATATTGCGCAAATAGAGAGTGTACAAAGGTCCTATACTGCTAGAATAGAAGAAGTTAAGGACCTTGATTACTGGGAAAGACTGAAATTTTTAAAACTATACAGTCTAGAAAGGAGAAGAGAACGCTACATGATAATACAAGCATGGAAGCAAATAGAAGGAATTGCTGAAAACATCATGGAGCTTAAAGTATCAGAAAGAGCAAGCCGAGGTAGATTAATAGTGCCAAAAAGCATTCCAGGTAAACTGAGAAAGGCGCACAGGACATTAATCCACAACACACCAGCATCGATAATGCAGCGACTATTTAATGTGCTGCCAGCTCATCTAAGAAACATATCAGGAGTGAGCGTAGATGCGTTTAAAAATCAGCTCGATAAATACCTAAGATGCATCCCAGACCATCCAAGACTGGAAGATGCAAAATACACTGGAAGATGTATTAGCAACTCTCTGGTGGATATACGAGGTGCCTCACACTGAGGGACCTGGGGGAACCCAAACAAAAAATAAGGCAATAAGGTAAGGCAGGGAAAAGAGGCAATATTAATACATGCATACTAAAATGTAAAATGACTGGAAAGATATCCTACATATGAATAAGGAAATAGGATCCAGTGTTCAATTCTTCAAAGGAGAGAGAAATATTGTTCGATAAAGGCACGTTTTCTATAGCTAATATAAAGTATAGTTCATAAATAGCGAATGTTTTCTTTAAATAATTCACGTTTCATATATATGACGAGCATTTAAAGGCTTAAAGGCCGATCATGAATGGCAGAGGCAAGGAACAGCTAGCAGGACAATGCCCTAGACACAAATGCATTCTCTCACAATCACACACACACACTCACACACATTATACTTATTCATATATATATATATATATATATATATATATATATATATATATATATATATATACATATATAAATGTATATATATATATATATATATATATATATATATATACACACATATATAAATGTGTGTATATATATATATATATATATATATATATATATATATATATATATATATATTTATATACATATATATATATATATATATATATATATAATAAATTATATACTGTATACATATACATATATATATATATATATATATATATATATATATATATATATATATATATATATATATATTATATATATACAGTATAAATATACATATATATATATATATATATATATATATATATATATATATATATATATATATATATATATATACAGTATATATATACAGTATAAATATACATATATATATATATATATATATATATATATATATATATATATATATATATATATATATATATAATATACACCTACATAAAAACTAATGAAACTAAATGGCAGGCAGCTAAAGCCACCGGAGGTAATATATGAATATATCAAAAACTAAAAGTTAAACAATACATTGCTATCTTAAGTGGGAAAAAAAATATTAACTTAATAGAATTTATATTGCTGAGTACTTTAAATGGGCTGATAAATGAATAAAGGGATATTATCCAATCGAAAATCTTAACGAACCATACTAAATACGGTACACTGAACAACGAAAGAGCTAATGAATTAAATTACATATAAGTTTATAAATTATAAGACTGTAAATGTTTATTTCCTAATAAAAGATAAAGAAGATTAAATGCATAATAAACGAATGAACTCAAGTTATAAGAACCAGATCTATATTATTAACCATAACTCGATTAATGCTAAATGCTATTAAATACTATGACATCCGAAAACCTTTAAGATAAAAGGTCAGAACACCTTATAGATAACGAATTCAATCCTGTAAGTGGGATTTCTTAAATAACTAGAACCAGGTAGCAATAACATCACCGACAATTTTCGAAACATTAAAGGTAAGTAATAGTAAGAAGCCCCATCATCCTCATCATCATCATCATCATCATCATCATTAATTATAATTATTATTATTATTATTATTATTATTATTATTATTATTATTACTCTGATTATTATTATTACTATTATTATTATTATTATCATTATCATTCTGATGATGATGATGATGATGATTAATTATTATTATTACTATTATTAGCTAAAAAAAGCAGGAGACTATAAGCCCAGAGCCTCCAACACGGAAAAATAGCCCAGCGAGGAAAGAAAACAAGGAAAAATGAAACAATTTAGAGTAACAACATTAAAAATAAAGCTGAGAATCCAGTTTCACCATTCAAATGACATTTTATGCGAGCCACTTTAACCAATGAGTACAGCTTAATAAACTTTGCATTCTACCTTTGACATTCTCATTAAAATTGACGAGGCCGATCTACTCCACACGAGAGAGCGACGCCAGCCCGTCAAAATCAATATGAAGTGAAGGAAGTTCGACTCGGGCACAGAGAGGCTTTTAGCTGAGCGATGGTTAGCTCAGTCAATGAAAGGTAAACGCCAGTGAGCTGTTGCTGTCTTTCGTCATGATTTCAAAAACTGTCTTTCGTCATGATTTCAAAAGCTGTCTTTCGTCATGATTTCAAAAGCTGTCTTGCGCTGTCTTTCGTCATAATTTCAAAAGCTGTCTTTCGCTGTCTTTCGTCATGATTTCAAAAGCTGTCTTTCGCTGTCTTTCGTCATGATTTCAAAAGCTGTCTTTCGCTGTCTTTCGTCATGATTTCAAAAGCTGTCTTTCGCTGTCTTTCGTCATGATTTCAAAAGCTGTCTTTCGCTGTCTTTCGTCATAATTTCAAAAGCTGTCTTGCGTCATGATTTCAAAAGCTGTCTTGCGTCATGATTTCAAAAGCTGTCTTTCGCTGTCTTTCGTCATAATTTCAAAAGCTGTCTTGCGTCATGATTTCAAAAGCTGTCTTTCGCTGTCTTTCGTCATAACTTCAAAAGCTGTCTTGCGTCATGATTTCAAAAGCTGTCTTTCGCTGTTTTTCGTCATAATTTCAAAAGCTGTCTTGCGTCATGATTTCAAAAGCTGTCTTTCGCTGTCTTTCGTCATGATTTCAAAAGCTGTCTTGCGCTGTCTTTCGTCATAATTTCAAAAGCTGTCTTTCGCTGTCTTTCGTCATGATTTCAAAAGCTGTCTTTCGCTGTCTTTCGTCATAATTTCAAAAGCTGTCTTGCATCATGATTTCAAAAACTCTTTCGCTGTCTTTCGTCATGATTTCAAAAGCTGTCTTTCGTCATGATTTCAAAAGCTATCTTTCGCTGTCTTTCGTCATGATTTCAAAAGCTGTCTTTCGTCATAATTTCAAAAGCTGTCTTTCGCTGTCTTTCGTCATGATTTCAAAAGCTGTCTTTCGTCATGATTTCAAAAGCTGTCTTTCGTCATAATTTCAAAAGCTATCTTGCGCTGTCTTTCGTCATGATTTCAAAAGCTGTCTTTCGCCATGATTATTATTATTATTATTATTATTATTATTAGCTAAAAAAAGCAGGAGGCTATAAGCACAGGTGCTCCAACACGGAAAAAAAGCCCAGCGAGGAAAGAAAACAAGGAAAAATGAAACAATTTAAAGAGTAACAACATTAAAAATAAAGCTGAGAATCCAGTTTCACCATTCAAATGACATTTTATGCGAGCCACTTTAACCAATGAGTACAGCTTAATAAACTTTGCATTCTACCTTTGACATTCTCATTAAAATTGACGAGGCCGATCTACTCCACACGAGAGAGCGACGCCAGCCCGTCAAAATCAATATGAAGTGAAGGAAGTTCGACTCGGGCACAGAGAGGCTTTTAGCTGAGCGATGGTTAGCTCAGTCAATGAAAGGTAAACGCCAGTGAGCTGTTGCTGTCTTTCGTCCTGATTTCAAAAGCTGTCTTTCGTCATAATTTCAAAAGCTGTCTTTCGTCATAATTTCAAAAGCCGTCTTTCGCTGTCTTTCGTCATGATTTCAAAAGCTGTCTTTCGTCATAATTTCAAAAGCTGTCTTTCGCTGTCTTTCGTCATGATTTCAAAAGCTGTCTTTCGTCATAATTTCAAAAGCTGTCTTTCGCCCTGATTTCCAAAGCTGTCTTTCGTCATAATTTCAAAAGCTGTCTTTCGTCATGATTTCAAAAGCTGTCTTTCGTCATAATTTCAAAAGCTGTCTTTCGCTGTCTTTCGTCATAATTTCAAAAGCTGTCTTTCGTCATAATTTCAAAAGCTGTCTTTCGTCATAATTTCAAAAGCTGTCTTTCGCTGTCTTTCGTCATGATTTCAAAAGCTGTCTTTCGTCCTGTTTTCAAAAGCTGTCTTTCGTCATAATTTCAAAAGCTGTCTTTCGCTGTCTTTCGCCATGATTTCAAAAGCGGTCTTTCGTCATAATTTCAAAAGCTGTCTTTCGTCATAATTTCAAAAGCTGTCTTTCGCTGTCTTTCGTCATGATTTCAAAAGCTGTCTTTCGTCATGATTTCAAAAGCTGTCTTTCGTCCTGTTTTCAAAAGCGGTCTTTCGTCATAATTTCAAAAGCTGTCTTTCGTCATAATTTCAAAAGCTGTCTTTCGCTGTCTTTCGTCATGATTTCAAAAGCTGTCTTTCGTCATGATTTCAAAAGCTGTCTTTCGTCATGATTTCAAAAGCTGTCTTTCGTCATGATTTCAAAAGCTGTCTTTCGTCATGATTTCAAAAGCTGTCTTTCGTCATAATTTCAAAAGCTGTCTTTCGCTGTCTTTCGTCATGATTTCAAAAGCTGTCTTTTGCTGTCTTTCGCCATGATTTCAAAAGCTGTCTTACGTCATAATTTCAAAAGCTGTCTTTCGTCATAATTTCAATAAAATATAGATACAAATGAGCTGTTACTGTCTTTCATGATTTCAATAAAATTTAAATACAAATGAGCTGTTGCTGTCTTTCATCATGATGTCAATAAAGGATAAACACCAATGAGCTGATGCCGTTTTCATCACAATTTTAATTAGATAAACACCAAAGAGCTGTTGCTGTCTTTCGGCATGATTTCAATAAGATTTAAATACAAATGAGCTGTTGCTGTCGCTGATACGAAAAAAAATATTTTCCGGTTAACGAACCATACCCAATAAGGTACACAAAAGAAAACGAAAGAGCCAACGTATTGAATTACTATTATGTGTTTATAAATTGTACGATTGTAAATGTGTATTTCCTAATAAAAGATAAAAAAAAGATAAAAGGTGAAATAAACGATTGAAATCAATTATAAAAACCAGAACTATATCATTAATCATATCTCGATTAATGCTAAATGCTATTAAACACTATGACATCCGAAAACCTTAAGATAAAAGGTCAGAACACCTTATAGATAACGAATTCAATCCTGTAAGTGGAATTTCTTTAATAACTAGAACCAGGTAGCAATAACATCACCGACAATTTTCGAAACATTAAAGGTAAGTAATAGTAAGACGCATCATCATCATCATCATCATCATTAATTATTATTATTATTATTATTATTATTATTATTATTATTATTATTATTATTACTATTATTATTATTTTATTATTATTATTATTATTATTATTATCATTCTGATGATGATGATGATGATGATGATTATTAATTATTATTATTATTATTAGCTAAAAATAGCAGGAGGCTATAAGCCCAGAACCTCCAACACGGAAAAATAGCCCAGCTAGGAAAGAAAACAAGGAAAAATGAAACAATTTAAAGAGTAACAACATTAAAAATAAAGCTGAGAATCCAGTTTCACCATTCAAATGACATTTTATGCGAGCCACTTTAACCAATGAGTACAGCTTAATAAACTTTGCATTCTACCTTTGACATTCTCATTAAAATTGACGAGGCCGATCTACTCCACACGAGAGAGCGACGCCAGCCCGTCAAAATCAATATGAAGTGAAGGAAGTTCGACTCGGGCACAGAGAGGCTTTTAGCTGAGCGATGGTTAGCTCAGTCAATGAAAGGTAAACGCCAGTGAGCTGTTGCTGTCTTTCGTCCTGATTTCAAAAGCTGTCTTTCGTCATAATTTCAAAAGCTGTCTTTCGTCATAATTTCAAAAGCTGTCTTTCGCTGTCTTTCGTCATGATTTCAAAAGCTGTCTTTCGTCCTGTTTTCAAAAGCTGTCTTTCGTCATAATTTCAAAAGCTGTCTTTCGTCATGATTTCAAAAGCTGTCTTTCGCTGTCTTTCGTCATGATTTCAAAAGCTGTCTTTCGCTGTCTTTCGTCATGATTTCAAAAGCTGTCTTTCGTCATAATTTCAAAAGCTGTCTTTCGTCATAATTTCAAAAGCTGTCTTTCGCTGTCTTTCGTCATGATTTCAAAAGCTGTCTTTCGCCGTCTTTCGTCATAATTTCAAAAGCTGTCTTTCGCTGTCTTTCGTCATAATTTCAAAAGCTGTCTTTCGCTGTCTTTCGTCATGATTTCAAAAGCTGTCTTTCGTCATGATTTCAAAAGCTGTCTTTCATCATAATTTCAAAAGCTGTCTTTCGTCATAATTTCAAAAGATGTCTTTCGTCATAATTTCAAAAGCTGTCTTTCGCTGTCTTTCGTCATGATTTCAAAAGCTGTCTTTCGCTGTCTTTCGTCATGATTTCAAAAGCTGTCTTTCGTCATAATTTCAAAAGCTGTCTTTCGTCATAATTTCAAAAGCTGTCTTTCGCTGTCTTTCGTCATGATTTCAAAAGCTGTCTTTCGCTGTCTTTCGTCATGATTTCAAAAGCTGTCTTTCGCTGTCTTTCGTCATGATTTCAAAAGCTGTCTTTCGTCATGATTTCAAAAGCTGTCTTTCGTCATAATTTCAAAAGCTGTCTTTCGCTGTCTTTCATCATGATTTCAAAAGCTGTCTTTTGCTGTCTTTCGCCATGATTTCAAAAGCTGTCTTTCGTCATAATTTCAAAAGCTGTCTTTCGTCATAATTTCAAAAGCTGTCTTTCGTCATAATTTCAAAAGCTGTCTTTCGTCATAATTTCAAAAGCTGTCTTTCGCTGTCTTTCGTCATGATTTCAAAAGCTGTCTTTCGCTGTCTTTCGTCATGATTTCAAAAGCTGTCTTTCGTCATAATTTCAAAAGCTGTCTTTCGTCATAATTTCAAAAGCTGTCTTTCGCTGTCTTTCGTCATAATTTCAAAAGCTGTCTTTCGCTGTCTTTCGTCATGATTTCAAAAGCTGTCTTTCGTCATAATTTCAAAAGCTGTCTTTCGTCATAATTTCGAAAGCTGTCTTTCGCTGTCTTTCGTCATGATTTCAAAAGCTGTCTTTCGCCATGATTTCAAATGCTGTCTTTCGTCATAATTTCAAAAGCTGTCTTTGGTCATAATTTCAATAAAAGATAGATAAAAATGAGCTGTTACTGTCTTTCGTGATTTCAATAAAATTTAAATACAAATGAGCTGTTGCTGTCTTTCATCATGATGTCAATAAAGGATAAACACCAATGAGCTGTTGCTGTTTTCATCACAATTTCAATAAGATAAAACATCAAAGAGCTGTTGCTGTCGTTCGTCATGATTTCAATAAAGGATAAACACAAATGAGTTGTTGTTGTCTTTCGTCCTGATTTCAAAAGCTGTCTTTCGTCATAATTTCAATAAAAGATAAACACAAATGAGCTGTTACTGTCTTTCATGATTTCAATAAAATTTAAATACAAATGAGCTGTAGCTGTCTTTCATCATGATGTCAATAAAGGATAAACACCAATGAGCTGTTGCTGTTTTCATCACAATTTCAATTAGATAAACACTAAAGAGCTGTTGCTGTCTTTCGTCATGATTTCAATAAGATTTAAATACAAATAAGCTGTTGCTGTCGTTCGTCACAATTACAATACAATGAGCTGTTGCTGTCTTTCGTCAACATTTCAATAAAGGATAAACACAAATGAGCTGTTGCTGTCTTTAGTCATGATTTCAAAAGCTGTCTTTCGTCATAATTTCAATAAAAGATAAATACAAATGAGCTGTTGCTGTTTTCATGATTTCAATCAAATTTAAATACAAATGAGCTGTTGCTGTCTTTCATCGTGATGTCAATAAAGGATAAACACCAATGAGCTGTTGCTGTTTTCATCACAATTTCAATTAGATCAACACCAAAGAGCTGTTGTTGGCTTTCGTCGTGATTTCAATAAGATTTAAATACAAATGACCTGTTGTTGCCGTTCGTCACAATTACAATACAACGAGCTATTGTTGTCTTTCGTCAAAAGGATAAACACAAATGAGCTGTTACTGTCTTTCGTCATAATTTCAAAAGATGTCTTTCGTCATGATTTCAATAAGATTTAAATAAAAATATGCTCTGGCTGTCGTTCGTCACAATTACAATACAATGAGCTGTTATTATTATTATTATTATTACTTACCAAGCTACAACCCTAGTTGGAAAAGCAGTATGCTATAAGCCCAGGGGCTCCAACAGGGAAAATAGCTCAGTGCGGAAAGGAAAAAAGGAAAATAAAATATTCTAAGAAGAGTAACAACAATAAATATCTCCTATATAAACTATAAAAACTTTAACAAAACAAGAGGAAGAGAAATAAGATAGGAGAGTGTGCTCGAGTGTACCCTCAAGCAAGAGAACTCTAACCCAAGACAGTGAAAGGCCATGGTACAGAGGATATGGCACTACCCAAGACTAGAGAACAGTGGTTTGATTTTGGAGTGTCCTTCTCCTAGAAGAGCTGCTTACCATAGCTAAAGAGTCTCTTCTACCCTTACCAAGAGGAAAGTGGCACTGAACAATTACAGTGCAGTAACCCCTTGGGTGATGAAGAATTGTTTGGTAATCTGTGTTGTCAGGTGTATGAGGATAGAGGAGAATATGTAAAGAATATGCCAGACTATTCAGTGTGTATGTAGGCAAAGGGAAAATGAACCGTAACCAGAGAGGAGGATCCAATGTAGTACTGTCTGTTGCTGTCTTTCGTCAAAATTTTAATAAAGGATAAACGCAAATGAGCTGTTACTGTCTTTCGTCATAATTTCAATAAAATTTGAAAACTCATGAGCTGTTGCTGTCTTTCGTCATGATTTCAATAGCTGTCTTTCGTCATGATTTCAATAAAATGTATATAGAAATGAGCTGTTGCTGTCTTTCGTCATAAGTCCAATAAAATTTGAACACATGAGCTGTTGCTGTCTTTCGTCCTAATTTTAATAAAAGATAAACGCAAATGAGCTGTTGCTGTCTTTCGCATGGTTTCAGTAAAATTTAAATACAAATGAGCTGTTGCTGTCTTTCGTCATAATTTCAATAAAATTTACACACACATGAGAGAGAGAGCTAAGACTTTAGGAGATTACCTTGTCTTTTTATTTATATAAAATACTTCAGAGAGAGAGAGAGAGAGAGAGAGAGAGAGAGGAGAGAGAGAGAGAGAGGAGAGAGAGAGAGAGAGAGAGAGAACTCGAGCACTAAAGGAAATATTTTTCCAAAATACATTGACATACCCTTCAATTTCAAGCAGAGAGAGAGAGAGAGACGAGAGAGAGAGAGAGAGAGAGAGAGAGAGAGAGAGAGAGAGAGAGAGAGAGAGAGGGAGAACTTTCTTGGTCTAAAATTTTCTTTTCATTTG
>NC_090769.1:3766550-3780165 GCF_036898095.1 Palaemon carinicauda | reverse complement strand
ATTGGTCTATCTGCTGAGTCATCAGCAGCCGTTGCCTTGCCCTCCTTGGGCCTAGCTTGGGTAGAGAGTTGGCTTAGGCGCTGATCATATGTAATATGCTCAGTCTCTAGGGCATTGTCCTGCTTGAGAGGGCAATGTCTCTGTCCCTTGCCATTCATGAGTGGCCTTTAAACCATTATGTGTGCGTGAGTGTTGGGGGGGGGGGGGGAACCTTAACGTGGTCAAAGAGTTTGTGCATGTCATGAACAGCAAAGCTGTACTTGTTAGGGTCACCCATAGTAGGTTGGTTTGCTGTGAGCGATCAAACTAAAGTCTCCCACCATCCCCAATCAGCAGCGGCCATAGAGGTGATGAAAACTTGCCAAACACCAGACATGAATAAGGAGAGGTCCGAGGCCTTTGTCCTGCAGAGGACTAGAGGTGGCTGCATTTGCTGCTGCTGGTGCTATATACATATATATATATATATATATATATATATATATATATATGTATGTATGTATATGTGTATATATATACATATATATATAAATATATATATATATACACATATATATACATATATACATATATAAACATATATATACATATATACATACTGCTGTTGGTGATATATACATATATATATATATATATATATATATATATATATATATATATATATATATATACATACATATATACATATATACATGCATATATATACATATATATATATTATATATATTTATTTATATATATATATATATATATAGATAGATAGATGATAGATATAATAGGTGTTAATATTAGCCCTTGGACATAAAAACTTCAGGACTTTACCTAAACTTTTTTCGCATAATTTCGTCACTTTCATATCAAGAAACCTTTGATCATTCAAAGTGTAAATTTCTCTCAATAGTAACAGTTATATTTTCCCTCTAGTTTTGATCATAATTGTTCAGCGTCTTTTTATGAAAAACTTTTTCATCAATAAAACTTTATTCTTTTAATTGGATGTCAAGGGAACGAGATATCATCTGAACATGATCTCAAGTTGAAAAAGATGAAGATAAATAAAAATAAGATGAAGAAAAAGGAAGGTGCTGTTTAAAGTCCACTCATGAATGGCAGAGGTAATGGGTAGTGATATTGCCCTAACTTGCAGGACAATGCCGTAGAGACTGATCATATATACATATGATTAGCACCTAAGCCCCCTCTCCACCATAGCTAGGACCAAGTAGGCCCAGACAGTGGCTGCTGATGTCTCAACAGGCAGACTTAAAGGCTCAACCAAACGACTCTTCTTTAGCTCAAAAGGATGGTGAGGTTGCAGACACTACAAGAAACTATCGAGCTTGAGCGGGATTCGAACCCCAGTCCGGCGAAACAAACTATCTTAGCTTGAGTGGGATTCGAACCCCAGTCCGGCGAAACAAACTAGCTTAGCTTGAGTGGGATTCGAACCCCAGTCCGGCGAAACAAACTAGCTTAGCTTGAGTGGGATTCGAACCCCAGTCCGGCGAAACAAACTAGCTTAGCTTGAGTGGGATTCGAACCCCAGTCCGGCGAAACAAACTAGCTTAGCTTGAGTGGGATTCGAACCCCAGTCCGGCGAAACAAACTAGCTTAGCTTGAGTGGGATTCGAACCCCAGTCCGGCGAAACAAACTAGCTTAGCTTGAGTGGGATTCGAACCCCAGTCCGGCGAAACAAACTAGCTTAGCTTGAGTGGGATTCGAACCCCAGTCCGGCGAAACAAACTATCTTAGCTTGAGCGGGATTCGAACCCCAGTCCGGCGAACTCCAGGCAGGGACGTTTCCAATGGGCCACCACATCCCTGGTCTTGTATAGAGACGATTTGTCTCCTCCTAAAAACACATGTAATAAGAATTAGGGAAAAGGAAGCAGATAGTCCCATAAAATGAATAACTAAACGTCAGATTTTATTAGATTTACGGACTTTAGGCAAAATTTCCCAGCAATGACCTTAAAAGGCCAATTTTGAGAAAATCTATTTAATTGTACTATATGGTAAAAGTTGCACGAGATGGAGCAACATGAAGGAAGAAAGGATGGTGGGCGAAAGTGAAGCCTAGGGCTAAAAAGTGGGATGGTTGTAGCTAAGGTCTGAAGGGAAGCTGCTAAAGCCCTTAGGAATGGGTTAAGACTGAAGGGAAGCTGCTAAAGCCCTTAGGAAAGGGTTAAAGACAGAAGGGAAGCTGCTAAAGCCCTTAGGAAAGGGTTAAAGACTGAAGGGAAGCTGCTAAAGCCCTTAGGAAAGGGTTAAAGACTGAAGGGAAGGAACTAAAGCCCTTACGTAAGGGCTAAAGACTGAAGCAAAGCAAATGCTTATCCACCTGACACTAACACAAAAGAGAGAAGGAAAATAAGTAAATAAAAGTCAGCATATTCTTTACGTGTAAAGAAACGTAAATAGGGAAATAATAAGAAAGTAAGGTTATCCATCACCAGCAAAGAAAAAAAGGAAAATAAGTATAAAAGTTAGCGCATTGTTCACATGGAAAGAAACTATAAAGAAAAAAAAAGTACAAAAGTAAACTTATCATTCGCCTGGAAAGAAACGAAAAATGAAAATAAGTAAAAAAAGTACGGCTATCTTTCACTTGGAAAGAAACGTAAATAGGGAAATAAGTAATGAAAATGAGCCGCTCGTTCACTTGGAAAGAAACTTAAAAAATAAAATTATTTATAAAGTAAGCTATTTTCCACCTAAAAGAAAAACGGAAAAAAAGAAAAAAAAGTCATAAAAGAAACGAAAATAGGTAAATACAAAAGCGATCCAATCCTTCACCTAGAAAGAAAATATAAAAAACACCCGCTGATCGTTAGTTATATAAAATATCAGGCTGATGAACTTTGTCAATAATCACTTGAGGTCCGATGTCCATTGTTTTAATCAGGGACTGGTGTCCTCAACATCTCCTTTCGAGACTTAACAAGAGGAAAAGACAAAAACCCTTAAATATCTGGAAGTTGCAAACTTAAGATCATTATCATTTTCTTCATTTTCAACGGCCATTTAAGATTTTAAAGGGTGCTCATGAATGGCAGAGACCAGGGATAGTGACATTGCCCTAGAGACTGACCATATATATTTTCATATCAGGGCCCAAGCTAGGTGCAGGGAGGGCCAGGCAATGGCTGCTAAAGGCATTAGGTAGACTTATAGGCTCCTCCAAACCACCCATCATTAGCTCAAACACGTTGCAGACACTAAAGAAACTAACGAGTTTGAGCATGAAACCCCAGTCTGGCGATCACTAGGCTAGAACGTTACCAGTATGCCACCACAACCATTCATTCTTCCGGATTTTTAATTTCACCAAGATTAATTGAAGATCTAGAAAATATTATCGACAGTCGTGAAAATTACATCGTTAAGATACATGGAATCAATGAAGGTACACAATGGGATTTGGAAGCAAATACCGCGAAATAAAATATTAAAATACCAAACGAAATTGCCAAGTTCCATTAAAGTTGAATATACCTGTAAAGCTCAACAGAAGTTGTAACGCATCTGGGATTAATTAAGAGGAAATTTCTTCAGAGAATTGAAATGAATCCGCTGAACATTCATGCAAAAAAGTGGTGACGTTCAAATGAATTTTCTATAGGACGAGTGTGAAGAGGGGAAGAGTTAAACCACTGAAAGCTGTTAGATAGTTGAAAATTGGAAGGTCCAACACTGTTATGAGGAAGTTTTGGGTAAATATGACGGATTCAAGTGTTTCGTATGATTTAGTGGTTTTAGTGCCACAAGTATAGGATGTGGAGATGTCTATAACAGTTCTTATGGATTTTATAATTTAAAGTTCAGTCTCTTTTCCACTTCACACACACACATACTGGTGTACGCGACCAATCAAATTTACGGATAAATATTTAGAAATGCACACACAGGCACTCCCTTTTACCAGGGTATGACTATTCCTCTCCCCCTACCAGAGGGACGGGGGGAGCTGAGTGTGACTGAAAAGATTATATATATATATATATATATATATATATATATATATATATATATATATATATGTGTGTGTGTGTGTGTGTGTGTGTGTTTCCATATACACAATGAATATACGCACGTATCTGCCTTACGAATGAAAAAGAACGCAAGGGCCATAAAGCTGGGAAACCCACAGTGCCCAAGTAAAGGCGAACCAACATGATGAATGGGAAAAAAAAAAATCTTTCATTAATGATACATTCGGAAATTTGCATGAAATTTGTTCGCGAGGGATAACCCTTTTAAAACGAGCTATTAAAAGGAAAAGGGAGTTTTATCGCATGGATTTCGAACGATTTTTTTTTTTTGAGTGAACCGTAAGCTTTAAAATCACATTAAACGTGATAAGCTTATTTTTTTTTTTTAAAGAAAGAGGATATAAACGTATTTTGTTACGCATACTGGAATGGCGTTAATGGAACGAAATGATATACGCTTCGACATTGTTAGTTGATTATGCATTGGAATATCTATAGAGTAGTGGGATTTTTTATGCATGTTTTAACACAGTTTACAAATGGTATAATGAATGCTTTAACTCGTTTTTATAGTTTTTGTAATGCAATTTATAGTAAGGCAATGCATTTTCATACTTCAACGAAAGGTGAAAAAGTTTATTTTTTACTTATTTTAGCAGAAATAATTATTTTAGATACTACTTAATAAGCGTGAATAATTTGGAGGTTAATCTTTAGCAGACATGGTATAGTAAAATTGTATATTTTCTAATACATTTTGGATATTTTGTCATAAGTGAATTACCACAGAAATGACGCTTATGTAATATACCTTCTAAATTAACTTACACGATATCTCCTATAATTCACTTGTTCCAAATTAAGAACTTATTTATTACAGTAATTTTTTTTTCTTTTTTTGTATGCTTTAAATAAAAAAGTCAGCATTTTTGCTTTGACATGTTTTGTAAATTATTTTATATAAATTTCCTTATGAAGATTATAACTGATTGTAATTTCCACTAATAAAGCTTTTAAAATGAGACATAACTGACATACTTTACCAGAAGAATTCAGTATCTTTTCTTTAACACATTTTGTAAAATTTGATATATACATTTCTTTATGAAGATTATAATGGAGTGTAATTTTCACTAATAAAGCTTTTGAAATGAGACATAAAGCTTTTGAAATGAGACATAACTGGCATAATTTAACAGAAGAATTCAGTATCTTTGCTTTAACACATTTGTAAAATTTGATAATTACATTCCTATATGAAGATTGTAATGGAATTAATTTCCTCTAATAAAGCTATTAAAATACATCATAACTGACATTTAGTTTTACACGTTTCAATAAAATACAGTAAAGTTACAAAATTAATACAAAACCCTGAATCAAAGCATAATATTGTAACAATTGTAATTACGAATTGCGATGCCTTTAGTAAATATCGCTTTACTACGGAAACATTCTGTAATTTTAATGCATGATATAACGCACTTAACGCAGTTTTTAAAACACCCTTTGGCCCAGTTTGTGAATGTTGTGATACAGGCTTTCGTTAAATATGATGAATCGTGATAATTCTCCATCTAATTTAGTTTATGAGTTCTGTTTATAACTTCCGTGGCACGATCGATTTTAGCTTTAAACAGACAATGAATGGTATCGCGACTTGTCTCTGAACAAACAAATCATCATGCTACTCTCTCTCTCTCTCTCTCTCTCTCTCTCTCTCTCTCTCTCTCTCTCTCTCTCTCTCTCTCTCTCTCTCTCTCTCAGAAATAATGAAGTAAATAACGAATTTACTCTCTCTCTCTCTCAGAAATAATGAAGTAAATAACGAATTTACTCTCTCTCTCTCTCTCTCTCTCTCTCTCTCTCTCTCTCTCTCGGGATAGCATGTTTCAGGTAAATGTCTGCCTCCCAGATTTTCTTACATAAGAATTCAATAAATTGGAGAGATTCTGGTCTCAATCAAAATGGGAAAGAAATTGTTTTTTTCAATTAGGGTCTTTTGACATCACAGTTCCACCCTAGAGGATTAGAACGGCATCGCTTGATTTGTTAACAAAATTTTATTATCGGGTGACATTTTGAAATTGGTCTGTTATGTCTATTACATCAAATTTCATAGGATCATGAAATATCTGTACTTGAAGTGCGTGGCGATTATCTTTAGATGATATAATATAAGTTATTATTATTATTATTATTATTATTATTATTATTATCATTATTATTATCACTTGCTAAACTACAACCCTAGTTGGAAAAGCAGGATGCTTTAAGGCCAGGGGCTCCAACAAGGAAAATAGCCCAGTGAGGAAAGGAAAAAAGGAAAATTAAATATTTTAATAAGAGTAATACTAAAATAAATATCTCCTATATAAACTATAAACACTTTAACAAAACAATAGGAATAGTGTGCTCGAGTGTACCCTCAAGCAAGAGAACTCTAATAGAAAACAGTGGAAGACCATAGTACAGAGCTAGCTAGGGCTATTTCATGAAAGTATAAAAACTCGTTAAGACAAATAATTCTTAACAAATTAATTCAGTCTGATTGTATGTTACTGCTTCTTTCAGCATTGGAAAATGTTGAGCAAATCAAATTTCACGTAATGTAGAGAGATAGGTTGATGGCACAAAGTGTCTGCAAGCTAAATTAACCAACGGTGTAGGTATTTTATGGTCTAGGTTTACCGTCTAGGTATACATGAAGGGTTATTCATTACAATAAGGAATAAACTTGAAGTATTATTCATTACAATAATGAATAAATCTGAAGGGTTATTCATTACAATAAAGAATAAACTTGAAGTGTTATTCATTACAATAATGAATAAATCTGAAGGGTTATTCATTACAATAAAGAATAAACTTGAAGTGTTATTCATTACAATAATGAATAAATCTGAAGGGTTATTCATTACAATAATGAATAAGCTTGAAGGGTTATTCATTACAATAAAGAATAAGCTTGAAGGGTTATTCATTACAATAAAGAATAAACTTGAAGTGTTATTCATTACAATAAAGAATAAACTTGAAGTGCTATTCATTACAATAATGAATAAGCTTGAAAAATAATGAATAAATTTGAAGGGTTATTCATTACAATAAAGAATAAACTTGAAGGGTTATTCATTACAATAATGAATAAATTTGAAGGGTTATTCATTACAATAAAGAATAAACTTGAAGGGTTATTCATTACAATAAAGAATAAACTTGAAGTGTTATTCATTACAATAAAGAATAAACTTGAAGTGTTATTCATTACAATAATGAATAAATTGGAAGGGTTATTCATTACAATAATGAATAAGCTTGAAGGGTTATTCATTACAATAATGAATAAGCTTGAAGGGTTATTCATTACAATAATGAATAAACTTGAGGGGTTATTCATTACGATAATGAATAAACTTGAGGGGTTATTCATTACAATAATGAATAAATTTGAAGGGTTATTCATTACAATAATGAATAAACTTGAAGGGTTATTCATTACAATAATTGTACTTAGACCGTGGGTTATTCTTCATCCATCACAACCATTCGTAAACAACGTAATTTTTAATTATCCTATTTGTTAAATAATACATCATTCTACGGAACATTTACTGTCTAAATATTTCAAGACCATGGGTCATTCTTCATTAGTCACAAACATTTTTAAACAATGTAATTTTTAATTACCCCGTTTGATAGATAATGCATCATTCTACGTACCATTTACGGTCTAGGTATACCTAAACCGTTGGTTATTCTTCACCAATCATAAACATTCGTAAACGACGTAATTTTTAATTATCCTATTTGTTAAATAATACATAATTCTACGGAACACTTCCGGTCTAAGTATACCTAGACCGTGGGTTATTCTTCATTAATCACAAACCTTAAACTACGTATTTTTTAATTATCCCATTTATTAAAATACTGTCATCCTACAGAACAACAAGCAAAGGTTTCTTTAAATTATTCACTGGACAACGCTCCCAGTTAAAGAGAACGAAAAACCTTAAAAAGTCCGCCCCCGGGTGGGCTCGAACCACCAACCTTTCGGTTAACAGCCGAACGCGCTAACCGATTGTGCCACGGAGGCTTGAGACCCCTGATCTTACTTAGTGATTATAACCCATTGCGTTACTCGTGAAGTCCCTTTGTGAGCATTTACATGCAAAAGTTTTGATAATTCCATGAATTCAGTTTTATGCAAAGCTTTATTATAATTTGCAATATCACGCAGAGAGAGAGAGAGAGAGAGAGAGAGAGAGATTCATTGATTGATTGATTTGAGGTTTTCTGACATCCTGAGAGAGAGAGAGAGAGAGAGAGAGAGAGAGAGATTCATTGATTGATTGATTTGAGGTTTTCTGACATCCTGAGAGAGAGAGAGAGAGAGAGAGAGAGTTGATTTGAAGTTTTCTGACATCCCGAGAGAGAGAGAGAGAGAGAGAGAGAGATTGATTTGAGGTTTTCTGACATCCTGAGAGAGAGAGAGAGAGAGAGAGAGATTGATTGATTTGAGGTTCCCTGACATCCTGAGAGAGAGAGAGAGAGAGAGAGAGAGAGAGAGAGAGAGAGAGAGAGAGAGAGAGAGAGAGAATTGATTTGAGGTTTTCTGACATCCTGAGAGAGAGAGAGAGAGAGAGAGAGAGAGAGAGAGAGAGAGAGAGAGAGAGAGAGAGAGAGATTGATTTGAGGTTTTCTGACATCCTGAGAGAGAGAGAGAGAGAGAGAGAGAGAATTGATGAGGTTTTCTGACATCCTGAGAGAGAAAGAGAGAGAGAGAGAGAGAGAGAGAGAGAGAGAGAGATCTTAATTTTGTGTTCTAGGAATAGCTCCCTTTGCTTCTCTTTCTCCGTCCTTGTGATGTATAACTGCGGCCACATCGCCTTTAATTCTCTTCCGTTTTGCTCTTAAATCTTTAAGAGCGCTAATCCTGCCTTACTTCCTTCCTTCCTTCTTTCTTTCTTTCTTTCTATCTTTCTTCCTTCATTCCTTTCTTTCGTTCTTCCTTCCTTCCTTTCTTTCCTTCTTTCTTCCTTCATTCCCTCCTTCCTTTCTTTCGTTCTTCCTTCTTTCTTTTCTTTCTTTCTTCATTTCTTCCTTTCTTTCTTTCTTCCCTTCTTTCTTTCTTCCCTTCTTTCCTTCCTTTCTTCATTCCTTTTTTTCTTTCTTTTTTCCTTCATTCATTCCTTCCTTTCTTTTTCTCGTTCTTTCTGTCTTTCTTTTTCTTTCTTCCCGCCTTCCTTCCTTCCTTTTTTGCTTCTTCCCTATCACATATACTTCCTCCTTATGAAATTTTGATCTTTTTTATTTTCTTCGATTTCTCCATTTCTAACATTCGTGGTTTACCATCTGGTATATTTTCCATGGCCGTACTTTTCATTTTGTAATTAATGAATATATATATATATATATATATATGTATACGTGTATATATATATATATATATGTGTGTATACGTGTATATATATATATATATATATACGTGTATATATATATATATATATATATAAATATGTACAAAAAAAGTCGTAAGTATAAGAATTTTAATCTATGGGACGCTATGTACTGAAAATTCTCTCCTCTCCTCTCTCTCTCTCTCTCTCTCTCTCTCTCTCTCTCTAATAGCGCTCACATTTATTCTAATTACTAGTGTACGTGACCCGTCAAAAACGATGGCTAAATATATATAGATATATATGTACATAGATTCAACCGTTCCCAACCCCTCCCCCTTTCCTAACTACAATATGGCAGTTTGGACATTCTGTGAGAGATTGTGGTTTAAGAGTGTACCTCTAGGGGTACCTTTCTCACTGGGGTATAACTACTCCCTCTCCCCCACGCTATTTATTACTTTGGGGAGATTAGACTATTTGCCTTTTAATTTATTTATTTAATCCTAGATTCATTATCTTGTTTTTGCTCATCAATTACTTTATCGTCTTTCTCACACTTCATACCTCATTCCAAATCATCATCATCATCCTCTCAGTTCTTTGAAACTATTCTTTTTTCTTTACTCCTTTTCATTTCAGCCAGCTCAACTTCTATATTTATCCTCCGTCCGAGCTGTATTCCAAACTCTTTTCCCATGTCTGATATATCTCAAGCTGAAAAGGGCCAGCAGGTGACCAGTTGAAAAATGGAGTAGGTCTACATTAGAATGAAACCAGGTGATCTGTCCTACTTGGTTAGGATACAATAAAGCCAGTTGCCAGATAAAAGTGGAGTAGGCCTACATTAGAATGAAAACCAGGTGATCTGTCCTATTTGGTTAGGATACAATAAAGCCGGCTAGCTGACTAGTTGAAAAATGGAGTAGGTCTACATTAGAATGAAAACCAGGTGATCTGTCCTATTTGAGAACTGGTCTAGTGGCTCTGACTAACATAAAACTTGGTTTTGTGTTATAGGCGAAAAAAGGGGGTTTTCCGGCTAACTATGACGCTCATTTGACGCAGTTACTGTTTTTAAAATGATTCGTTGTTAATTTATTCTCATCATTGATTTATTTCCTTATTTCCTTTCCTCACTGGGCTATTTTTCCCCGTTGGAGCCCTTGGGCTTATAGCATCTTGCTTTTCCAACTAGGGTTGTAGCTTGGCTAGTAATAATAATAATAATACCTTGTAGATTGGTCTTCAGTTTCAAACCAACAGTGAAATGATTCTCGTGTTTTAGTCTAATATGGTAATTTGGGGTTTCACACCGAAATGGAAATTGGTCTTGTTTAAGAAAAACAGCAAAATAGGTCTCTGGCTTAAAAGTTAAAATGGATATTAACTTTCTTTCCCTCTAAAATTGAAATTTATCTTGTTTCTGACTACCATGAAAATGGCTCCCATACTATTGTTTCAGACCAACAGTAAAATATGTCTCTGGTTTAAAGTTAAAATGAATATTAACTTCGTTTCCCTCTAAAATTGAAATTTGTCTTATGTTTCTTACTACCATGAAAATATCTCTGGCTTATAGTTAAAATGGAAATTAACTTTGTTTCCCTCTAAAATTGAAATTTGTCTTGTTTCTGACTACCATGAAAATATCTCTGGCTTAAAGTTAAAATGGATATTAACTTACTTTCCCTCTAAAATTGAAATTTGTCTTGTTTCTGACTACCATGAAAATATCTCGGGCTTAAAGTTAAAATTGCTATTAACTTTCTTTCCCTCTAAAATTGAAATTTGTCTTGTTTTTGACTACCATGAAAATATATCTGGCTTAAAGTTAAAATGGAAATTAACTTTCTTTCCCACTAAAATTGAAATTTGTCTTATGTTTCTGACTGCCATGAAAATATCTCTGGCTTCAAAGTTAAAATGGAAATTAACTTTCTTTCCCACTAAAATTGAAATTTGTCTTGTTTCTGACTACCATGAAAATATCTCTGGCTTCAAAGTTGAAATGGAAATTAACTTTGTTTCCCTCTAAAATTGAAATTTGTCTTATGTTTCTGACTACCATGAAAATATCTCTGGCTTAAAGTTGAAATGGAAATTAACTTTGTTTCCCTCTAAAATTGAAATTTGTCTTATGTTTCTGACTACCATGAAAATATCTCTGGCTTAAAGTTAAAATGGAAATTAACTGTTTCCCTCTAAAATTGAAATTTGTCTTGTTTCTGACTACCATGAAAATATCTCTGGCTTCAAAGTTGAAATGGAAATTAACTTTGTTTCCCTCTAAAATTGAAATTTGTCTTATGTTTCTGACTACCATGAAAATATCTCTGGCTTAAAGTTAAAATGGAAATTAACTTTCTTTCCCACTAAAATTGAAATTTGTCTTATGTTTCTGACTGCCATGAAAATATCTCTGGCTTCAAAGTTAAAATGGAAATTAACTTTCTTTCCCACTAAAATTGAAATTTGTCTTGTTTCTGACTACCATGAAAATATCTCTGGCTTCAAAGTTGAAATGGAAATTAACTTTGTTTCCCTCTAAAATTGAAATTTGTCTTATGTTTCTGACTACCATGAAAATATCTCTGGCTTAAAGTTAAAATGGAAATTAACTTTGTTTCCCTCTAAAATTGAAATTTGTCTTGTTTCTGACTACCATGAAAATATCTCTGGCTTAAAGTTTAAATGGATATTAACTTTCTTTCCCTCTAAAATTGAAATTTGTCTTGTTTCTGACTACCATGAAAATATCTCTGGCTTAAAGTTAAAATGGATATTAACTTTCTTTCCCACTAAAATTGAAATTCATCTTATATTTCTGACTACCATGAAAATAGCTTCCGTACTTTAGGATAACAAATTGTCTTCGTATGTTTCTGACTACCATGAAAATATCTCCCATACTTTAGGATAACAAATTGTCTTCGTATGTTTCTGACTACCATGAAAATATCTCCCATACTTTAGGATAACAAATTGTCTTCGTATGTTTCTGACTACCATGAAAATAGCTCCCGTACTTTAGGATAACAAATTGTCACCGTATGTTTCTGACTACCATGAAAATAGCTCCCATACTTCAGGATAACAAATTGTCTTCGTATGTTTCTGACTACCATGAAAATAGCTCCCGTACTCTAGGATAACAAATTGTCTTCGTATGTTTCTGACTACCATGAAAATAGCTCCCGTACTCTAGGATAACAAATTGTCTTCGTATGTTTCTGACTACCATGAAAATAGCTCCCATACTCTAGGATAACAAATTGTCTTCGTATGTTTCTGACTACCATGAAAATAGCTCCCATACTCTAGGATAACAAATTGTCTTCGTATGTTTCTGACTACCATGAAAATAGCTCCCATACTTTAGGATAACAAATTGTCTTCGTATGTTTCCGACTACCATGAAAATAGCTCCTATACTCTAGGATAACAAATTGTCTTCGTATGTTTTCTGACTACCATGAAAATAGCTCCCATACTATAGGATAACAAACTGTCTTCGTATGCTTCTGACTACCATGAATATAACTCCCATACTATAGGATAACAAATTGTCTTCGCATCTACCGCTAAAATGGAAATATGTCTTGCCTTTCAGATAACATACAAATTGGTCTCATCCTCCAATTTAACATGGGAATTGGTCTCCCATTTCACACTAACGTGGAATTTAAGTCTTTTGCTCCCGGGTAATATGGAAATTGGTCTTGTGTTTCAGCCTAACGTGGAAATTGGCAGCGGCTCTTCACGTGCGCCTGCTAATTTGCATAGTCATCATGTATGCAGCCGTTTTGCTTAGCTTTAAAAGCCGCCTTTACATTTACCGGTTTTTGAGAGAATTCCACAAATAATTTTCTGAGCCGCTGTTTCAAAACCGCACTTTTTTTTTTTTTTTTTTAATTCTTCTGACCATTTTGATTGTAACGAGCAGTTAATTTATTGTGAGAGTTAGATTATCAATTGAAATGAAACTGCCAGAGAAGTAATGAACAAAAAATAAAATATTTCAAGAAAAGTAAAAAAAATTAAAATAAATATTTTATATAAGACTATAAAACATTGTAACGAGCAGTTTCTTTATGTTGTGTATTAGATTAACAAAGGAGATAAATAAACTGCAAGGGAAGTAATGAATAAATAAAATAAAATATTTTAAGAACAGTAAAAAATCTAAAATAGATCTTTTATATAAAACCATAAAACAT
>NC_090769.1:3754050-3756550 GCF_036898095.1 Palaemon carinicauda | reverse complement strand
CTACTACTACTACTCACTACTAATAATAATAATAATAATAATAATACATTTACTACTACTACTACTACTACTACTAATAATAATAATAATAATAATAATAATAATAATAACAACAATAACAACAATAATAATAATAATACAGAGATAATAATAATAATAATAATAATAATAATAATAATAATAATAAAATTGCTCGTATATTATTGAGTCGTCTTAGGCTGTCCCTGATCATCTGTTCAAAAAAATGATACGAATGCTTATACTCCCGTTGTTTAAGTAAATCCATCATCACAGGTAAAGTTATTATTCGGTAAAGCAAACATGTGCATCGTAAAGAAGGTGATATGAACATTTGTGATAAGAAAATCAGAACAGAACAAGTGAATAGATTCAAGTAGAGATAACAAAGTGTAAAAAAAAAAAAAAAAAAAAAAAAAAAAAAAAACCGTAATTTCAATCGGAAATTCTCCGTGAAAATATACTGTTCTCAGCCGTAATCAGTTAAATATAAGCGACCGTAATTTTAACTTGCTTTGTTATTGTCTTTTACGGGTCGGTGATCGTAATATAGCTCTTTTACGTCAATATGTCCGTTTTTAAAATGGTATAAATCCTGGAATAAATGTTGCCAGGCATTTACCGTTTTTAATGCAAATTTTCAACAGTGCGTATTAGTCTATGTTGGTAGGGGAAAAAGCCATTTCTCTTTAGTTCATTGCACATATTACAAAACTTGAGGAATTCGCTCATGGTGGCTTAATCTACACCAACTACTTTACTTTAAGGGCAGTTTTACTGTTCCTATACAACAGGGGAACCCTACTCTCCACGGGACCTCCACAGTCATCTTATGTTAGTTCGAAAGCATTCAATATTTCACACCGCACATTGCTCGTTGATTGTTAAATGGACATTATCGAAGCACTCAAAGAACAATTAAGACTTCAGTTTCCTCTTGAAAGCCTTAATATCTACAGTCTTTCGTATGTCTAATGGGAGCTTATTGTATAGTCTCGCAGCCGCATGGTTAAAAGCCTCTAGATCCTACAGTAGATATGTATCTATGTTCCAATAAGTTGAAACCATCTGTAACTAACCACCGGCTCAAAAATATTAAAGGAGGCTCACCATAAATTGGCATACAGTAAATTTATACTTCCTACATTATTAAAGTTTTAAAGGTTTAAATGCCACACATGAATGGCAAGGGCAAGGGACAGCGACATTGCCCTATCAAGCAGGACAATGCCCTAGAGACTGACCATGCATATGACCAGCGCCCAAGCCCCATCTCCACCCGAGCTAGGACCAATGAAGGTCAGGCAATGGCTACTGATACTCAGTAGATAGACCTATATGCTCCCCCAAATCCCCATCCTTAGCTCACAAGGATGGTGAGGTTGCAGCGACCAAAGGAACTAACGAGTTTGAGAGAGATTCGAACCCCAATCTGGGGATCACCAGTCAGGGATGTTACCACACAGGCCACCACATCAATGTACGGCTAAAATGGGCCGTCATTTTAGACCAATTACCGCTCCAACACGATTTCGAGTTTCTATAAGAGTCACGAGAGCATCACCAGGGCATTATAACGTCCATGCCTAGAGTAAATAACTATTTACATTTCATTTGACTTCATTATCAAATTATTCAATAATGAATATCATTAATCTTTTCGTAAAGCGTAATGTATAAAAAAAAAACTTAAGATATATCAAGAATAAAAGAGAATTACGCTCAGGCATTGGACCTCAAGTCCTACCATCGCCACCGAGAAGAAGAGAAGGGGTCATCGGTTCCTCTTCAGTAGCTACTCCTCGTTTTTATTCTCCCTTTGCCTTCGCATCTCAGTGAGGCTCGAGAAGGCATTAAAGGTACGAGGAGGGAGAGGGAGAAGGGAGAGGGAGAAGGGAGTGGGAGAGGGAGGAGGGATAGGTAGGTGGAGGAGGGGGAGGGAGGATCTGAGCAGAAGAAAGGGTTAAAAAATCAGCTACCGTAAAATCAAGGAGATAGAATTAAAAACGATAAAGGTGGACCTCCTCTCTTTAAGGCCTACCCAGACCGAGACAGGTGGAATTGATACGATAGATTACGTATTCCTCGGGGGGGAAAAAAAAACCTGATGAAAAAAAAAAGGAATTATATAGGGAAGAAAGGCAAAAGGGTTAAGGTTTAAAGGTCACTCATGAATGGCAGAGGGAACGACACTGACATTACCCTATCACTCAGGACAATGCCCTAGAGACTGACCAACGCCGCTCTCCGCCCAAGGCCCAAGGAGGATCAGGCAATGACTGTGAATGACTCAGCAAGTAGACCTATAGGCTCTCCCCATAAGCCCCCATCCTTAGCTCTAGGATGGTTAGGTTACAGCGACCAAAGGAACTAAAGGGTTTGAGTGGGACTCGAACCCCAGTCTGGCGATCACCAGTCAGGGAGGTTCCCAAAGACCCCATCCTTAGCTCACAAGGATGGTTAGGTTACAGCGACCAATGGA
>NC_090769.1:3744906-3753550 GCF_036898095.1 Palaemon carinicauda | reverse complement strand
ACGAGAACTCTAGGCCTTTGCCGCATCCTTACCGGTGAGATTTAATTAAAATCTTGCTGTTAATGGCTTTCTCTTCCACTATGCTTCTCTCTGTGCACCTCTGCCGTAATTAATGGGATTGAATCTAATCAACGGCGACATTAGCAGGAGAGTAAGTTTCTTAGAGAAAATTATATGCGGGCATACGGAGACTGTAAGGTAAATTTAGCGCAAAAATGTAAATAACGAGTGTGCAGTTCCTGTCTCTGAGTAGAAAAGAAAAAATCTGTAAAGACATTAAGGCTTTCAAGAGGAAACTGAAGACTTTCTTATTTCATGAGTTTTGACAGTGACGATTTAAAGGAGAAAAAAAAATCTGTGGAGACATTGAGGCTTTCAAGGGGAAACTGAAGACTTTCTTATTTCGTGAGTCTTTTGACAGTGACGATTTAACAGTAAAAAAAGAAAAAAAAAAAAAAACTGTAAAGTCATTAAGGCTTTCAAGAGGAAACTGAAGACTTGCTATTTCGTGAGTCTTTTGACAGTGACGATTTAAAAGTAAATGAACAATAAGTAACTTGAAAAGATAAATACTCTGAACGAACAAGGTAAAACGACAGTGGAGGTCCTGTAGAGAGTGGGGTTCCCCTGCTGTATGGGCCCGGAAAAGCAGCCATCAAAGTAAAGTAAGTTAAGAACGGCGTTATGGAAGTTCAATTTGCTCCTTTGAAAATTTCTTGGAAGCATTAAAAAGTCTTTGGTCACATAATATCCTGTTAGTAATTGATTCTCAAATCCACTATTAATTGGAATTCATTGCTTATCATTCTGGTATTGTGTTCGCTTCCAAAACTTCCATATCCAAAAGAAAGACCGAGGAAATATTTCACTTTTTATTTCACCAGAGGACAAACAGACAAGCGATAAATGATTCTCCGTTACGACACCGGTACAGAAGATAAACGTGTTTGCATTTAATATACTAAAAATTCGTGTTAAATTATCTACTAAAGACTAAAACTTCAAAAATAAGTAGGTAAATAAATAAATAAATTCTACATGTGTAACTCTAATGACTGTTACAAAGCTAAAACTTCATCCCGATTCCCCTCTTTAATCATGCTGTCCATTTTCTTAATTTCTACATAGAAAACGGCATCTCAGCATGGAATTGTCTCCCCGGCCTAACTGCTAAAGCTTCTTCTTTCCCACGATTATCCAAAATTAAGGGGTCGGTTGCCTGATGCGTCCTCTCCAATACCTTCTATCGAAGGCATCCACTTCCCACAAAACCTCTTCTCTCCATATCATCTTTTACATTATCTTGACATCTTATTCTCTGCGTCCCTCTCGATATTATTCCCTAACAGGCTCCTCCTAAGCCCTCTTCACTCCCTCTCTATCATCCATTCTCAACACGTGTCCAAACCATCTCAGTGGTGACACACTTATCATCTCTGTAATCTTTACTATGCCTGTCTTTCTGATTATTGTATATGACCCAAAGTCTATGAGGGTACACTATTCTATTTCATTTCTCTTCCTCTTGTTTTGTTAAGGTTTTTATAGTTTATATAGGAGATATTTATTTTAATGTTGTTACTCTTCTTTTCTTTCCTCACTGGGCTATTTTCCCTGTTGGAGCCACAGGGCTTATAGCCTCCTGCTTTCTCAACTCGGGTTGTAGCTTAGCAAGTAATAATAATAATAATAATAATAATAATAATAATAATAATAATAAAGAAAAAATCTATCACTTGTGATATTCCTTCCTTTGATCCCGACCCTTAATTGCTTCCTTGATTGTATAATTTTGGAAATATTTAATCAAGATCTGCTCTCTCTCTCTCTCTCTCTCTCTCTCTCCACCAGAAGAAATCCTTTTTCTTGACTAACCGTAAGATCCAAAATTCCCAAAACGGTACTTTTTATCATCTCCATTTTTCTCCCCTTCTCTCTCTCTCTCTCTCTCTCTCTCTCTCTCTCTCTCTCTCCAGAAGAAATCCTTTTTCTTGACTAACCATATGATCTAAAATTCCCAAAATGGTACTTATTATCCTCTCTCTCTCTCTCTCTCTCTCTCTCTCTCTCCTCCAGAAGAAATCCTTTTTCTTGACTAACCATATGATCTAAAATTCCCAAAATGGTACTTTTTATCCTCTCTCTCTCTCTCTCTCTCTCTCTCTCTCTCTCCCCTCCAGAAGAAATCCTTTTTCTTGACTAAACATAAGATCCAAAATTCCCAAAATGGTACTTTTTATCCTCTCTCTCTCTCTCTCTCTCTCTCTCTCTCATCCAGAAGAAATCCCTTTTCTTGACTAACCATAAGTTCCAAAATTCCAAAATGGTACTTTGTATCATCTCCATTTTTCTCCCTCTCTCTCTCTCTCTCTCTCTCTCTCTCTCTCTCATCCGGAAGAAATCCTTTTTCTTGACTAACAATAAGATCCAAAATTCCCAAATTGGTACTTTTTATCATCTCCATTCCCCCTTTCTCTCTCTCTCTCTCTCTCTCTCTCTCTCTCTCTCTCTCTCCTCCAGAAGAAATCCTTTTTCTTGACTAACCATAAGTTCCAAAGTTCCCAAAATGGTACTTTTTATCTTCTCCATCCTCTCTCTCTCTCTCTCTCTCTCTCTCTCTCTCTCTCTCATCCAGAAGAAATACTTTGTCTTGACTAACCATAAGATCCAAAATTCTCAAAATGGTACTTTTTATCCTCTCTCTCTCTCTCTCTCTCTCTCTCATCCGGAAGAAATCCTTTTTCTTGACTAACCATGAGTTCCCAAATTCCCAAAATGGTACTTTTCATCATCTCTCTCTCTCTCTCTCTCTCTCTCTCTCTCTCTCTCTATGTCCTCCAGAAGAAATCCTTTTTCCTGACTAACCGTAAGATCCAAAATTCCCAAAATGGTACTTTTTATCTCTCTCCTCTCTCTCTCTCTCTCTCTCTCTCTCTCTCTCTATGTCCTCCAGAAGAAATCCTTTTTCTTGACTAACCATAAGATCCCAAATTCCCAAAATGGTACTTTTTATCATCTCCACCCCCCTCCTCCCCTCAATACACAAAAGGACCCTGAACAGCACAAAAGCAAAACTGGGTCTATGGATGAACAGAATGCCAGGAAAACACGTCGATGAAAACCAACGAGGACTGTCAGCTACATACAACAAAATTGTTGCGTAATCATTGAAAAAATGTCTTCCCCTTTATAACCGTTTTTTTTTTTTTTTTTTTTTTTTTTTTTTTTTGGACGATGCCACACAGGCAGTGTATTTAGTTGGAGAGGGGGAAAGTGCGCCCTGTGGAATTCAATTTTCAGAGAGACTCACTCACTTTATTTCTCGTTCTTTCTGTGTATGTATATATATATATATATATATATTTATATATATATATATATATGTATATGTATATGTATGTATATGTATATGTATATAATTTATATATATATATATATATATATATCAAATGCACTAATCTTGATATTGGTGTGCCCATGGTAGAAACAAAAGCGCAAGTAAAGGACATGGTATACCTTTTAAAGGTTTAAAGGCCGCTCATGAATGGCAGGGGGCAAAGGACAGTGGCATTGCCCTAGAAACTGACCATATACTTACGATCAGCGCTCAAGCTCCCTCTCCACCCATGCTAGGATCAGGGAGCGCCAGGCAATGGCTAATGATGACTCAGCAGGTAGATCTATAGGCTTACTCAAAACCCCCTTCCTTAGCTCACAAGGATGGTGAGGTTGCAGACACTAAAGGAACTAACGATTATGAGCGGGGCTCGAACCCAAGTCCGGCGATTACCAAGCAGGGACGTTTCCAATAGGCCACCACAACCCTCATAAGTTATTCTATGCAAGATAACAAAATGAGAATTTCGTATTTTCCTCTACTTGTAAAAGATATATATTTTTTTTCACATGTAGCTCATTATTTGCAACCCTCCTCTCTCTCTCTCTCTCTCTCTCTCTCTCTCTCTCTCTCTCTCACTTGTGATAACTTCCCATCAACAAACAAAATGAATTTGGTAAATAATGATGAAATGTTGAAGGCCGGTGAGGCACTGAGAAAAACTTCTTTGATAAAAAGCTTTTTATTAACACTATGATAAAATCATTTTCTCCCACGGATTTTCAGGATACATAAAATCCTGTTTTATCACTGATATGAGAAAAGTTAATTATTCTTAATATCAAATATTTTCTTTCATGTATAAGCAGGGCTTGTATCCTTAATATTCATCTTTCATTTACCTATTTATAATAAACATGGATTACTTTTGTGTTCATATTTGGTTACATATTATATAGATGTATTTCTCCCAATCCACATACACACATACATACAAACACACATACACCTGCGAATGCATGTATAAATAGCTACAGCACAAATAATAATTCTAACAATAATTATTATTATTATTATTATTATTATTATCATTATTATTATTATTATTATCAATTGCTAAGCTACAACCCTAGTTAGAAAAGCAAAATGCTATAAGGCCAAGGGCTCCAACAGGGAAAATAGCCCAGTGAGGAAAGGAAACTAGGAAAAATTAAATATTTTAAGAACAATAACATCAAAATAAACATCTATATAAACTATAAAAACTTTAACAAAACAAGAGGAAGAAAAATAAGATAGAATAGTGTGCCCGAGTGTATCCTCAAGCAATAGAACTCTAACCCAAGTAAGTGGAAGAACAAGGTACAGAGGCTATGCATATGCCACGCACAAACATTAAATAAACACACGCACATACAATAAAATCGCATTACCTCATGTGCAATATGAACTACGATTGTATGTGCATGTCGTCTGCAAGCACCTTCGCACTGCTTCATTGTCTCATTGATCCAATTAATTCTATTTGTTTTCCTTGTCACGTCATGTTTCTCCAGTCGTTTGTCAGTGTAATCTCAACGAGCTTTGCAATAATTCCAATTAAAGTCTAATCCACTTGTTGCCTGTCTGACGTCTCTCCTTTTTCTCTTCTTTTTTTCGCTAGTTTCTTTCCCGCTCTCCTTTAACCCCCCCCCCCCAAAACCCCAACCCTCCTGGTGGTCCCCCCCTAACCCCCCAACCCCACCCTTATAACCCATTTACCCTGCTGGCGCCGGAGTATCAACTAGGAAATACTTTTAGGGTTGAAATTCGGCGCCATCCATTCTACTGCTCAGATATTACCTCCCTCCACACGCCTCCTACCGATCTCCTCACTAAACACCCCTCCCCCCCCTCATTCCCTTTCCTACACTCCTCTCTCGCCTTCACTCCTACCCTCCTATCTCTCACACTATCCCAGATATCGTTCACATCCTTCCAACTATTTTTCCTCATCTTCCTCCTCCTATTTTTCCTATATCATCTCTGGCTTGTTATTCCATCTCCCCTCTTTCCCCTCGAGCTATCTCCCCTCCAAGGCTTCTACCTTGCCTCCCCCCCCCCCTCGCTTCAGTCCTCGTCTCTCAATCTCCTTAGCAACAATTTCTTTCCTGGTAACATTTTCTTGCCTCTAAGGAATGGCGGTGTTTATCGTGTATCAGTTTCTTGCCATAACTTATGCTCTGTGATTTTATGGGAGCAAGATGCTTGCGGATGCTTAGGCTATGCACTGAGAGAGAGAGAGAGAGAGAGAGAGAGAGAGAGAGAGAGAGAGAGAGAGAGAGAGAGAGTTATCCAGTGCTGATGATCAATGTGGGGATGTTATCCAGAGCTAATGAGAGAGAGAGAGAGAGAGAGAGAGAGAGAGAGAGAGAGAGAGAGAGAGAGTTATCCAGTGTTGATCAAAGTGAGAATATTATCTCATGCTAATGGAGAGAGAGAGAGAGAGAGAGAGAGAGAGAGAGAGAGAGAGAGAGAGAGAGATAGAGAGAGAGAGAGTTATCCAGTGCAGATGATCAATGTGAGAATGTAGTCCAGTGCTAATGGAGAGAGAGAGAGAGAGAGAGAGAGAGAGAGAGAGAGAGAGAGAGAGAGAGAGAGAGAGAGAGAGTTACCCAGTGCTGATGATCTATGGGAGAATGTTATCTCGTGCTGGGAGAGAGAGAGAGAGAGAGAGAGAGAGAGAGAGAGAGGAGAGAGAGAGAGAGAGAGAGAGGTAATAATTTTCAAACTTGAAGCCACGATATAAAGCCCTTCAAAGAAAGAGACGGCAGCTTAGAGGTTTTAAGCCACCTTAATCATAGAGCGTTGGAAGGAAAATAAATTTTAAAATTCTTAAAACGATTGTTGGTGCAAATAATTTTGAAAACCATAAGACTCTCTGCCGTTGAATGCCATGCTAAATTAGTTTCTGAACTCTCGTGTTTTATGACAGAGGATGAACATTGAAGGTTGGCCTAGAACCATAAATCTAAGATGATTTCAACAGTATATATTTTATTATGGTTATTGATTAATATAAAACTAAGTCTGGGTTCTTTATCAGTCACTGGATGAACATACAATGTTTGTGCATCTTCTTTTGTCTCACCTCTTAAGAATTTAATGACAATCAAAACTTTCGGAAAACGGCTCGTCCCCTAAGGGAAATGTCGTCACAACAGTCTCAAAAGGTATGGATGCACAAGTATTATTGATAGCCTGCTGCTTATATTTATATATCAGATCCTTCATACATTCACTAATATCATCATAAATGTTGTTTTCAAGTATCAAGAAGAGATATTGCATAAACTAAAGTTCCATAAAGATTCCGGGTGAAATAAGCCACACCCACTGATGACGTTATAGCCAATCACGATGCTTTCCCTACAAATTTCATTTAATGGAATGTGTTGTGACCGCTGTTCACGCAGGAGACAATATGATTGGCTATGATGTTCTCAGGGGGTGGGGGCTTATTTTGCCTGGAATCTCTGCGGTGACTATAGTGAAGGAGACTGGAAATATTTGTAAATGGAAGAACTTGAAACTGAGTTGGAGAAAGAATACGTAATCTTGCTAAATAGAAAGTTTGAAAGTAGAAAATTGATGTTGATATCATGCTAGAAACTACGGAAGTAACTCATATAGAAGTAAATGAAATGTATGACAATGAGACAGGGAAAGTCACAAGAGAAGGGAATCAATGAAGACAGCATCATGGACGGAAACTGTTTGGAAGAAAAGAGGACTGTGTATGGAGGCCATATGGACCTCTTACAGGAAAGCAATGAAAGGAACCATCCTTTCGAAAAATTGTGCATGCCAATGGTGGAGTATTAAGGCCCTTGTAAACAACAACAAATGCAGCCGTTTCTGGTCCACAGCAGGACAAAGGCCTCAGGTATCCCAATTCATGTTTGGGGTTTGGCCAGTTTTCAGAACCACGCTGACCAATGCGGATTGATAATAGTGGGAGATTTTCATCTGATCGCTCACAGCAAACCACCCTAGTATGGGTGGCCCTAACTAATATAACTTTGCTAACCATAATCGCCATGGTTAGCAAAGTTAGATCGCTCATAGCAAACCAACCTAGTATGGGTGGGCCTAACTAGTATAACTTTGCTAACCATAATCGCCATAGTTAGCAAAGTTAGATCGCTCACAGCAAAGCAACCTAGTATAGGTTGCCCTAACTAGTATAACATTACTAACCATAATCGCCATGGTTAGCAGTTATACAAGTTAGGGCCACCATTACTAGGTTGGTTTGCGGTGAGCGATCAGACGAAAATTTCCCACCATTACCAATCCGCAAAGCCTTTCACTACATTTATTTTTCTAACAAGCATTCAATATCTTTGGAATTGCTCGTACCTAAAAATACACAAAGGAAAAAATATACCTTTTAATGAAAGAGTTTGGGAATATCTCTCGTTGCTTCCGCCTCCAGTGACGGTATGCGTGAGGACAATTGACAGAAATGCGATTTCTGAGTTTGCTGAATCTAATTTTCTCTCATTTTAGGTCACTCGGTCAGGCTTCCCAGAAGAGCATTTCTCATCGTCTGATTTTCCTTCGGTTATTGTTAGACAATTTTGGAAAGGAAGGGAGAGAGACTTTTTTTTTTTTACTTGTTTTTTCTTTCTTTGTCGTCATGAAAAGGAAGGGAGAGACTTTTCTTTGTTTTATTATTATTAATATTATTAATATTATTACTATTATTGTTTCTATTATTATTATTATTATTATTATTATTATTATTAATACTACTTGCTAAGCTACAACCTTGGTTGAAAAAGCAGGATGCTGTAAGTCCAGACGCCCAACAGGGAAAATAACCCAGTGAGAAATGGATACAAGGAAAAATAAAATATTTTAATAACAGTAACAATATTACAATAAATATATCCTATATAAACTATAAAAACTTTAAAAAAGCAAGAGGAAGAGAAATTAGATAGAATAGTATGCTCGAGTGTAACCTCAAGCAAGAGAACTCTAACACAAGATAGTGGACGACCATGGTTCAGAGGCTATGGCACTAACTAAGAATAGAGAACAATGGTTTAATTTTGGAGTGTCCTTCTCCTAGAAGAACTGCTTACCATAGCTCTTCTACCCTTTAGCTAAATCCCACTAAATTCTCTTACGGGCTGCCAACGCAAGAGCTGGTGCCTTACATAAGGTAAGGCAATCTTAACACACACACACACACACACACACATTCTACCCTTACCAAGAGGAAAGTAGCCACTGAACAGTTACAGTACAGTACAGTAG
>NC_090769.1:3729906-3734906 GCF_036898095.1 Palaemon carinicauda | reverse complement strand
CAAGGGGAACTTGCTGGTATAAATAGTCGACTGTAACCTCAGTTTCGACTTGGTCAGGATTCGAATCCTTGGTCGACCAGAAGCTATTCCCATGAAATTAATTCACCCTTGGGTCTCTGATCCCGAGGAAGAGCGATATATTGAGAGGCATTTGTGCCTTAAATGAATTATTAAAAATTCCGAGTAAATGTGATAAATTATGTTTATATGTATGTATGTATGTATATATATATATACATATATATATACAGAGTATATATATATATATATATATATATATATATATATATATATATAGTATATATATATATATATATATATATATATATATATATATATATATATATATATATATATATATATATATAACACACATATATATACATATATATACATATATATATATATATATATATATATATATATATATATATATATATATATAAAACACACACATATATATACATATAAGTATATATACATATTTGAATATTTACAGTATACATAAATATACATTAGCATATAATTATGCATTCATATGAGTTTATTCAGTATATATATATATATATATATATATATATATATATTATATATATATATATATATACACGTGTATGTATACACATAACAATTAAATCAAAATATATCTATGTATAAATCAGCTTACATAGCCCCCGCCCTTCTGGATGATCACTATGACGTCATTTGTACATTATCTTTTTTTTAAAGACTGGGTTATCCAGACGTTCGAGGTGATCATATCCTTATCCATTGTACTCAGCAACATTTGAACTTGAGGATAAGCCTTGGATAAGCCTTCAGTAACACGGCCTATATCTAAAGAAATTCAAACACATACCATTACATATAAACATAAAAAAAATCTATTTATAAATCAGATATTCAGAATAGTGAAGTAAGGTAGGTAGAACATTTTGCGGATTTTGTAGATGAAAATATTTTAAAATTGATTGATGTTACGGAGAAGAAAGTAAAATATTTTAAAATTGATTGATGTTACGGAGAAGAAAGTAAAATATTTTAAAATTGATTGATGTTACGGAGAAGAAAGTAAAATATTTTAAAATTGATTGATGTTACGGAGAAGAAAGTAAAATATTTTAAAATTGATTGATGTTACGGAGAAGAAAGTAAAATATTTTAAAATTGATTGATGTTACGGAGAAGAAAGTAAAATATTTTAAAATTGATTGATGTTACGGAGAAGAAAGTTAAATATTTTAAAATTGATTGATGTTACGGAGAAGAAAGTAAAATATTTTAAAATTGATTGATGTTACGGAGAAAAAAATAAAATATTTTGAAATTGATTGATGTTACGGAGAAGAAAGTAAAATATTTCAAAATTGATTGATGTTACGGAGAAGAAAGTAAAATATTTTGAAATTGATTGATGTTACGGAGAAGAATGTAAAATATTTCAAAATTCATTAACCTTACTTAGGAAAAGTCAAAGATGTTGCACATATCCACATTTAGTGTCTAGAAAATTAAAATCACGTTATAAAGACAGTAGAAGAAGAAGAAGAAGAAGAAGAAGAAGAAGAAGAAGAAGAAGAAGAAGAAAATCATCGGTATTTTTTTTCGGAAATTTCACTAACGACTTGGTTCTGAGCTGGAATATCATGTTAGAAACGGCTTCTTTCTTTCTTTCTCCCTTTCTTGTTATAATCTACGCAGGCGAGGGCGTAGACGCTGATCGAAGTCTGCGTAAATTAAGGAAAAATGGGTAAAAGCTCTTTGGACTCCGTGTCGACTCATAGCTTCCTATCTCAATGACACAATTCCTATGTAGATTAAATGGCTAACTAGAAAGAGAGAGAGAGAGAGAGAGAGAGAGAGAGAGAGAGAGAGTAGTGGGATTCAACTAATATTGAGAGAGAAAAAACAGTGGAATTCAACTAGTATTCAGAGAGAGAGAGAGAGAGAGAGAGAGAGAGAGAGAGAGAGAGTAGTGGGATTCAACTAATATTGAGAGAAAAAACAGTGGAATTCAACTAGTATTCAGAGAGAGAGAGAGAGAGAGAGAGAGAGAGAGAGAGCAGTGGGATTCAACTAGTATTGAGAAAAAAAGTGGGATTCAACTTGTATCAGAGAGAGAGAGAGAGAGAGAGAGAGAGAGAGAGAACAGTGGGATTCAACTAGTATTGAGAGAAAAAAAGTGGGATTCAACTTGTATTCAGAGAGAGAGAGAGAGAGAGAGAGAGAGAGAGAGAGCAGTGGGATTCAACTAGTATTGAGAGAGAAAAAACAGTGGAATTCAACTAGTATTCAGAGAGAGAGAGAGAGAGAGAGAGAGAGAGAGCAGTGGGATTCAACTAGTTTTGGGATAGAGAAATAAGTGGGATTCAACTAGTATTGAGAGAGAGAGAGAGAGAGAGAGAGAGAGAGAGTGGGATTTAACTAGTATTGGGATAGAGAAAAAAAGTGGGATTCAACTAGTATTCAGAGAGAGAGAGAGAGAGAGAGAGAGAGAGAGAGAGAGAGCAGTGGGATTCAACTAGTATTGAGAGAGAAAAAACAGTGGAATTCAACTAGTATTCAGAGAGAGAGAGAGAGAGAGAGAGAGAGCAGTGGGATTCAACTAGTAATGCGAGAGAAAAAACGGCGGTATTCAACTAGAATTGAGAGAGAGAGAGAGGAGAGAGAGAGAGAGAGAGAGAAGTCTTGCTTTCACATTACGCAACAATCTTATTATTATAAACATATACGTCATCGTCAAAGGAACTTCTCTTTCGTTGCTGAAGAACGAAAGAGCCCCGAGAAACTTCGAAGATAATCCAAATATTCTCATTCTTTTGCCCCAGCGCAGAGGCCGAAAGGTTTTTAACTAGAACAGGCTGAAATACGTCCTTTCATAGTTTATATATATAAAATCTGTTTAAATGTTGTTAATGTTTTTAAAATTTTTAATTTTAATTGCTCAGTACTTCTTATATCGTTTACTTATTTCCTTATTAATTTTCCTCACTGAGCTATTATTCCCTGTTGGAGCCCTTGGGCTTATAGCATCTTGCTTTTCCAACATGAGTTGTAGCTTAGCTAATAATAATAATAATAATAATAATAATAATAATAATAATACCATTCCTCAACTGCTGGAATCATTATGGGTTCTCTTGAGAGAGAGAGAGAGAGAGAGAGAGAGAGAGAGAGAGACTAATACTCCATCTTCTTTCAAAATAAAAAAAAAAGGTTTTCTGCAAGAAAAAAATGTACCACACACGCAAAGGTAGAGGCGATACTCTTTTGTTTCTTCACAAGAAGCTTATTATTCTCATTAAATTAAAAATAAAATAAAAGTGAAATATTTGAATATCTGATTTTTCTACGGATCTTCCTTCTCTTCCTTCATCAAAAATTTTTCCTCTTCCATTATTCCAACCATTTATCACCTCAGTGGTATTTACTTATTTTAAGATTACACTCTAAACTTGAAAATAGTCAGAGACGGTGGTAAACTTTAATTAAAATTGTTGATATGAGTATCCTTAAGTACATTTGCCTTATATTACCTTCTTTCCTACTGTTCTTAAAATATTCTATTTTTCTTTGTTTCCTTTACTCAATGGGCTATTTTCCCTGTTGGAGCCCTTGGGCTTATAGCATCTTGCTTTTCTAACTAGGGTTGTAGCTTAGCAAGAAATAATAATAATAATAATAATAATAATAATGACATACATCTGAACATGATTAAATTGAAGGTGAATAAGGCCCAACAACGACTATTCTTTGGTGCAAAAGGTGCTACAGAGCACCATAAAATTTCACCTTTAGTAAGGTGAAAGAAACCACTAGTATCACATTATGAAATGGTGCTAAATACATTCTCAAATATCCCAAGATAGAGATGGTTTGAGCATGCTCTTCGCACTCCCAAAGAGAGATTACTTCACCAAAAATTCAACTGGGCTCCATAAGGCACTAGAAGAGTTGGAAGACCCAGGCATATATGGCTGAGGACTATGAACCACGAAATGGGAGATGATAAGTGAAGTATTGAATTAAAAGCTCAAGATAGAGACGACTGGTGAAATGTAACCGAGGCTCTTTGTGTCAATAGGCGTTAGAGGAGATGATGATGATGATCTTTACAATAATAAATCTAACGGATAGTGTGTAATCCTGTCCTTCTTCGTCTAGACATGCTCACATTTTCAATTAATTAAGGACTTCTTGGGAATAAGTACACAGGTGCCTCATTGTGAGCAGATATAAAAAATATATATAATAAACCTTCTCACACAACAACTCTTGCTTTTTAAGAAGCTTATAGCGTCTTTTGACGACATACTGCGAGTCAAGTTTTTCTAAAGGTATAGTTACAGCATTCGTTTTGTCGGTGTTGCTCTAAAAAGAGAGTTTTTACATTTTCCATCATTATTTAGACATTGAGCTCTTAGCAACTGGCTTTCAGTATGAGATGTTGATACCCCCATCTAGAATAGAGGCTTTCTTCATTCTGGAGAGAGAGAGAGAGAGAGAGAGAGAGAGAGGCTTTCTTCATTCTGGAGAGAGAGAGGCTTTCCTCATTCTAGAGAGAGAGAGAGAGAGAGAGAGAGAGAGAGAGAGAATTTTGTAGATCCAAGAAAAACGTACCTTTATACAAAGAAAATTGTAGTTGAAACCACACTACTTTCCATTACTCTTACTAATATTTAACTATTCAAACCATTCCCTACAATGGTTAACTACCTAACTGCCCTCACTATTCTATTACACATCTCCCCTATCAGATAAAAAAGAAAAATTTTATCTAACATCAAACAACAAATAAATCCCTTGAAAGAATCAACAAATCCATGAAAGAAACAATGAAGAACCGATACGTCCTTCCGCCATCATATATAGAAAACTTGTATCTGCGTTTTCTCACAACTACGCCCATATATCATCCCACGAGCTCTTTTGGGAAGATGTGATTGGGAACCGAGGCTCGGTGTCCTGATTTATTTAGTAGTTGGGAGGGGGATGAGTCG
>NC_090769.1:3707185-3729406 GCF_036898095.1 Palaemon carinicauda | reverse complement strand
TAGCTTGGCATAAAAGAGAAAAAATTTGAATAAGATTATTCAAGAGTATGAACGAATAATAATGGCGTAACACTACATTTTGAAAAACTAATTGTAATCACATAAACCTGTTTGATAATCTAATGAGATTAGAAAAAAGTATTTTTTTTAAAGAAAAAGTCTGATAATCCAATGGTTTTAGAAGAAAAAAAATTATTTCATAAAAAGTCTAAAGAAAAAAACTGGTTAAATAAATGAGTGGAACATCAGTCGCCATGAACCAGCTTATTAGCCCTTACTCGCTTGTAAGGGGGTTAAGTAATGGAAGGTTAAAGCCATTAAACTGCTTCTCTCTCTCTCTCTCTCTCTCTCTCTCTCTCTCTCCGATGTGTTTATTTAATATGTTACCCTTTTAATAAGGGAAAAACCTCTGTCTCTATTTCTCTGGGAACTAGAAATGGCTACATTTGTTATATACACACACACACACACACATATAATATATATAATATATATATACATATATATATATATATATATATGTATAATATATATACACATATATATATATTATATACACACTGTATATATACAATCTACGTCTCAACTACTAAAACGTAAGTTTCAGCCAGAACTGAATAGTATAACTCATGTTAATGAAGAGAAGCCTAAACACAATGCTCTCGAGTCCAGCAAGTTAACTTTTAGAGGCAACTCAAGGCTGAGCAAGTTTTGCGCTTTGCCAACATCCTTGGTTTTGTGATGATTAAGTATCCGGTTAATGTTGACAGTCATTATTCATATATTTGTATAGATTTTGCTTTGAGTTGGGGTATGCAGATAGAAAAATAATTCAGCAGCCTGATGTATACACACAAACACACGTTTGCACATACGGTATACACACACACAATATAGTCAAGAAATAACTTACATTGAAATTCTGGTAGTATTTGATAGGGGGTTAAATAAATACACACACAAGGGCACAAGATTAAATTCAATAAATTAAACACCATCCTAAATCACTTATGACTGTCATTAAATAGTCAGCAGATGTTAAGGCATAAGAGTAAATCAAATATAAAGGACGAAAGTAGCCAGAAGTATCAATATTGACCTTGAAAAAGCTTTCAATGATAGACATGATATTGAATGGAATAACACAAACTGCAAAGAAATCGAAACAATGTTATTTTCTTGAATTATGATTAAAATATACCGTTTTATGTATATATTTGTTTCCCTTAATTTTATTTTTTCCATTGTCAATGTTCTTAATGAACGTTCTCCTATAGATCGCTTGATTCTGTCTGTCATCCTTAACTCGGATCAAAATAAATAACTTATAAAGGGAAGAAGGACAAGGCTAATAAACGAAGCCACAGTGGTTCATAAAAACCATTTCTTCGTTAACTTTATTCATTATGTTTTCATTCAATCCTATTTTTCCTAAAGCTTGACATTCTTCCCATTCTAGTTTTTTTCCCTCCAACCAACGGTTCTTTTCCCTTACCCCGATTCCTTTATTTTCCCTACTCTTGACTAAGCCCTCTTGGAGTCTCTCCCTTAAACACAATGAGAATCTTCTGAAAAGGCTCCTCTCTCTCTCTCTCTCTCTCTCTCTCTCTCTCTCTCTCACACACACACACAAATACGGACGTTCGCTTACATATGCCGAGCGTTAGGAAAATAGCCAGACAATGTCAAGATAAAATAAGGGAACAGACATGAATATAAATGGAAATGTGGAGAGAGAGAGAGAGAGAGAGAGAGAGAGAGAGAGAGAGAGAATGTGTTTAGCCTTCTCTTTCATCAAATTATCTTGTAAAAATGGGAACTCAGAGCAGCATCTCTCTCTCTCTCTCTCTCTCTCTCTCTCTCTCTCTCTCAAACACACAGACTGAAATTTTCCAATTAGGCCATAACTGCTTATAATGTGAATGACATATTATAAGGAACTAAATGGACACGCTGACACTACTTCACAGATATACAGTACTGTAGTTAAAAGCTTCGTTGATAATAATAATGGTAATAATAAAAATATCATTTCAAACAGCAATGACGCACAAGGAATATTCTTTTTCGAACAATGTAAAGTGAGTACAGTAAGAATTCTTAAACCAGAGAAAATACTCCTACAGCAAAGTAACATATTCTTTTTTTACTTTTTTTACTTTTTTTTTCTTTTTTTTACTTGGTTTAAATGCTTCAACAAAATTTGGGATTCGTTGATTTCACGTCTGATAGATGCGTTTATCTAAGTAGAAAATAAAATTATTTGGATCAGAATGTTCCATCCTTAAGGTTTGAAACAAATGGACGGTTTGAAATCGATTCGAACTCTAATATGAAAGACTGCTGAAATATTTCCCCTGATTCCCGATTATATATATATATATATGTGTGTGTGTGTGTGTGTGTGTGTATGTATATATGCATATATACATGTATAATTTGTTTACACACACATACTGTGTATATATAAATATATATATATATATATATATATATAAATATATATATATATATATATATATATAGATATATATATATTATATATATATCTATATATATATATATATATTAGTATATATGTGTATGTATATATGCTTATATACATGTATAATTTGTTTACACACACACACACTGTGTATATATATATATATATATATATATACACATATATATATTACATATATACAAAAATATATAAATACAGTATAACCTATAAATATACTTACATAAATTAATGTTGTAGTAGTAGTAGTAGTAGTAGTAGTAGCAGTAGCAGTAGTAGTAATAATAAACTGTACTATTAACATTCCAGTATGATTAATAACTTCGTGACCTTCTATACTTAGTTTTCGACCCTAGGCAGTCAATTAACCTACTTGTACATAATCAGCTAATCAGGTCAAGAGCTTTACAAGGATTTTCCATGCTGCTAATCACTGGACAATATTAGGAGACTCCAATAATTCAACTTCGTGTTAGGAGCTTTTGAATATGACTGTATCATTACCTCTACCAGTCTATTTTCCTATAAACATGAAAAAACACCCATATATTATAATTATTATTATTATTATTATCATTATGAAAAACAGGTCACATCTTAAAGCTTATTATTATTATTATTATTATTATTATTATTATTATTATTATTATTATTATTATAAAAAATAATAATAATTATTATTATTAATATTATCATTATTATTATAATAATAAAAATAATAATAATAATAATAATAATAATTATTATTATTATTATTATTATTATTATTATGATTATTATTAGTTGCTAAGCTACAACCTTAGCTGGAAACACAGGATGATATAAAGCCCAAGGGCTCCAACAAGGAAAATAGCCCAGTGAGGAAAAACTACAAGAGAAGTTTAAGAACAATAACAATATTAAAATAAATCTTTCACATGTAAGCTATAACAACTTGAAAATAACAAGAGGATAAAAACTTCAAAATAACAAGAGGAAGAGAAACAAGATTGAAATAAGAAAGAATGAGTATAATTTAGGATAACCAAGAAACGATCAGATAAGATGCAATAAATATTCTCATAGATGATTAGAGAATATTTCGGTAGAGAAATAAGAACTGTTCATTTGTTGTTGTTGGAGTATTATAGCCAACACTTGTTGTTGGCACGGGTCCTTTCCCTTGGTTGGCCCGTAGGAGAACTGTTCAGTAGCATGATAAATAAAATGCCTACTGTATAGAAAACGGGAAATACAAGACAAATCTCGCAATCAGCATTTGTTAGGGTAAATGGGCAAGGATGAGGCCGCTGGGTAATTAATTCTCTTCAATTGAGCCCACTCCTGTAGGAGATATCATAAAGCCTTTCTGAAGGCTTTGTTTCTCCTCTGATATTCCTGCAAATCTCAATAGAGAGAGAGAGAGAGAGAGAGAGAGAGAGAGAGAGAGTATAATTCAGCAAACATTATTGAACAGAACATGAGAATTTTTCGATGATGTTCTTGTGAAAATTTTTGTGCTAATTTGAGAAGTGGTTGATGCTTAAGCCAAAGGATTCTTATGGAGGTGGCCATGTTTAGGTTATATGATAGACCTATATAATTTACATATGTATATATATATTATATATATATACATATGTATGTATATATATACATATGTATGTATATATATACATATATATATATATATATATATATATTCTATGTATATAATTATTTATGTATATATACACAATCAAAATTATAAACACACACACACACACACACACACACATATATATATATATATATATATATACACACAAATGCATGTCTTTGCGAGTCAGTGTATTCGTGTGTATGCATGTTTCATATACAAAAGCATAGATTAATCCTTACTTAAAGAGAATTGAGAATTCACTCAGCCTGGTCCCCCCCAACCCCCCCAAACCCCGAGCCCCGCCCCACCCTGTCTCACTCGCCCCCTCTGCTCAGGGAAATGAATAATTCTAGCTCGAAGGAGGAAACCATTTCCTGTGAGATGTAAAAGATCAGGTCTCCCTAAGATGTTCCACCTCCCAGATAGTTTGGAGAGAAGTAATTACCGGCGCAGAAGTATCCTCCTCCTCCTCCTCCTCAGAAAGTATCCTCCTCCTTCTCCTCCTCAGAAGTATCCTCCCCCTTCTCCTCCTCCTCCTCCTCAGAAGTATCCTCCTCCTTCTTACCTCTCCTACCTCCTCCTCCTCCTTCTCATCTCTCCTACCTCCTCCTCCTCCTCCTTCTCATCTCTCCTACCTCCTTCTCATCTCTCCTACCTCCTCAGATGTATCCTCCTCCTTCTCATCTCTCCTACCTCCTCCTCCTCCTTCTCATCTCTCCTACCTCCTCCTCCTCCTTCTCATCTCTCCTACCTCCTCCTCCTCCTTCTCATCTCTCCTACCTCCTCCTCCCCCTCCTCATCTCTCCTACCTCCTCCTCCTCCTCATTCTCATCTCTCCTACCCCCTCCTCCTCCTCCTTCTCATCTCTCCTACCTCCTCCTCCTCCTTCTAATCTCTCCTACCTCCTCCTCCTCCTTCTAATCTCTCCTACCTCCTCCTCCTCCTTCTCATCTCTCCTACCTCCTCCCCCTCCTCATCTCTCCTACCTTCTTTTTAGTCTCCAGTAATAAAATGATGAATCATCCTCATCATTATTTCCTCCTACACCTATTGACGCAAAAGGCCCTCGGTTACATTTCGCCAGTCGTCTCTATCTTGAGTTTTTAATTCAATACTTTTCCATTCATCATCTCCTACTTCACGCTTCATAGCCATCAGCCATGTAGGTCTGGGTCTTCCAACTCGTCTAATACCTTTTGGACCCAAGCTAAACGTTTGGTGAACTAATGATGAATAAATAAATTTTGTTTTTGCAAAAACATGATTTTAGCGGATTTTAATTTACAAATTAAAGGTACTGATACATATTATCAGCTAAAAAAAAGATGACAATAATTGGAATAAAATATACTAACAGGTAACCCCACGCGTTTCCTATCTGACTAAGTACGATGAATTTTGCAATTTGTTGCATCAGTTTTGACACTGACTGTACATCATTGAATGAGTATGGCTGCAAATGGGAATGTGGGAAATAGAGTATTTTGCTAATTTCATCGGCGACTACGCGCGCACACGCGCGCACACACACACACACACGGCATATATATATATACTATATATATATTGTGTGTGTGTGTGTGTGTGTTTTTGCGTGTGATAATTTTGCACATTTTATACGTGTTTTTCATACATAATTATAAGCCATATATCATTTATCTCTTAATATCTGGATTCTCTCTACCTCGAGATTAGACACTCAAGGGGGAATCAACTAAATGATAATAACTCAGGTCGGCCAGAGAATCGAACCCAGGCCCAAGAAACTACCTATATATAACATATATATATATATATATATATACTATATATAATATATATATATAATATATATATACACATATAATATATATATATATACATATAATATATATATATATATATATATATTAACGCATACACATATATATACATATATATATTATATATACAAATAAATATATATATATATATATATATATATATGAACGCATACACATATATATACATATATATATATACAAGTAAATATATATATATATATTATATGTATATATACTATATATATATATTATTTATATAGGGTGTTGGCCTTCTGTTCCAATGACTCACGTGCGGTAATGTGTCTTTTGTTGATGGTTACCCATCCAAGTACTACCCAGAATAAATGTTGAACTACATAGCTGTTTGAACTTCCACTGACATACCAAACGTATTTCAAGTCACTAATACTCAGTTACCACGAAGCAAGGATGTAGTTATTTTAGTAAATGTATCACCAGTTCTCCAATCAGGAAATTCAAATTCAAAATGACAAAGAAATTAATATTCTAAATGACAAATTAATATTCTAAATGAGAAATAAATTAATATTTTGAATGACAAAGAAATGAATATTCTAAATGATAAATATTCTAAATGATAAATAAAATATTCTAAATGATAAATAAATATTCTAAATGACAAAGAAAGGAATATTCTAAATGGCAAAGAAATTAATATTTTAAATGACAAAAAAATAATATTCTAAATGACAAAGAAATTAATATTCTATATGACAAAGAAATGAATATTCAAAATGACGAAGAAATTAATATTTTAAATGACAAAGAAATGAATATTCTAAACGACAAAGAAATAAATATTCTAAATAACAAGGAAATTAATATTCTAAATAACAAAGAAATTAATATTCTAAATGACAAACAAATGAATAATGTTCGTCTTTAGAATCCTGAGGTATATTACTAGTGATGCTCTCTCGAAGTGTCATGTTTTCAGTTAATACTTTTCGAATTTTGGTTTAGGATTCTCTAGCCATTTTGAACTTTAATATATATTCCTTTTCCAATCCTCAGGTCTATGAAAGATGAAACAACTACCTCGGCTCTTCCGTTATTCATAAGATTACATAATTCATGAATAGCATAACCATGAACAGATTTTTTTTTTATTTTTTTTTATTTTTAAACAACCACCAAAGCTTGAAAACTTCGACAGCAAATGTCATAAGTTAGGCTGATCGTAATCTATTAAGCTTAATCAATATTTAAATACGAATCTCTTTCCAAAATGTATTTTTCCTATCTAGTGAAGGAGAATATTTTTTCTACACATGTGAATAAACAATATGAAATTATTGCTGTTCCAGGTTTAAAAACGATGCACATAAATAAATTTGTTGTTTTGTTTACAAAACAAAATAGTTTAAAGGCAATAGGGTCCCGCGTTAATCTGTCAAAAAGTCATACAAACAAAATGCGTAATGACAAATCGTACATTACTGTCGATTTCAACAAAATATTAATCACACACATATACAAACACCCGCCCACACATTATATATATATATATATATATATATACAGTAGTTAGGTAGGTAGGTAAATAAATAAGTATATATATATATATATTATATTATATGTATAAGTATGTATGTATATATAACACTATATATATATATATATATTATATGTATGTGTGTGTGTGTATATGTATGTATGTATATATTATATATATATATATAACGGATTTTGAGCGAAGCAAAAAATCTATTTTTGGGTGAGATGGCCATGTCGTCCTGATGGAAGTTCCTATAGGGTAGCTTCCTAGGGTATATTACAACTACGGCGATATTCCCAGAGAATTTACCTTAAGGTACCAGAATTCTAACTCCTGGAGCGAGTATCCCTCGTGAAAGGGATATCGCGACATATCAGAGGACGTATTCTAGACACGCCACATGGCAATCTACATCCTGGACAGAGATTTCGTCTCGTAGGAGGTGATTGGCGAGATACGAATTCGGGAAAGAAAAAGGGGAGACGCTCCCAAGGCTTCCCTATCCTCCGATTTCGTATGCGTGCCTGGCGCCAATCCTGGCGCCATCTGTATTCCTTGTAGCGTACACGAGGTGCTACAGATACTGTATGTAGGGAGGGGTCCTACAGCCCTTTCTTAGAAAGGCAAGGGCGGGTCCATCAGGACGACATGGCCATCTCACCCAAAAATAGATTTTTAGCTTCGCTCAAAAATCCGTTTTTTGGGCTCAAGCCATGTCGTCCTGATGGAAGTGTACCAGAGCATTACTGTATCTGTGGATTCTCAGAACGTGCCGTACTCCCCGGAGGTAATTTTTTTCCCGGTCGACTAGACCTAGAGACCTAAGATGTTACCGTTATACATCTTTTCAACTAACTATAAACTATGTTAGAGCTTCCTGCCCCCTACAGGGAAGAGTCCTACTAGACTCTGGAAAAGTCTCGAAGAGTACATATACCTATGTATGAATACCAGGCAAGCTAATATAGTGGTCTCGCCCTATATTAAGTAAAGCATAGTTTGTAAAGAACCACTGTGTCAATAAGAAATATCGACCAGTTCTCCGCACAATACTTGTATTGGACAAAGGTTTTATATCCGCATAGGAGGAAAACCAATGCAATATAGCTTGCATAAAGGAACAATTCTATTAGAATTATCCCAGATAAGGTACATAGAATGAATGCTCAATTATACCAATAAATTGACACAGGTGAAGGAGACGCAAGGTTCTCAAGAACCAGATTATTGACAGGCAATAAATAGACAGGTTAACCACAATTATATATATATATATAATATATATATACACACAAGAAGAGGATAACCCAAAACTTTAAGCATAAGTATGATAGTAAACAGAGCTTGTTTGTCTGAAAGAAAAAACATTAGATGCCACTTTTAAGATACCGAGGTATCAAAGTCATAAAAAGCCTGTATTACAAATCAATGACATTAGCGTTAGAAACGCTCGGCACACATGTCTGCACTTATGCTAGGTTCACCTTCGGAAATGGAACAGTCTGCATGGGCAACACAGTGCCCTCACTTAGTTTGTAGTACAGTATGTAACTACACACTCACCCTGGAATTAATCGTCCCAATTAAGACCACTGTTCCTCGCAGAGTTAAACAGTAGGGTTAACACCGCGACCCACTGCTACCACAGATCTCTTTTAGTTCCTCTACTTGCTTCGCATAGTGGCGAAAGAACACTCTGGAAGACTTCCAGCCAGTGTATGAACGGAGATGTTCAAAATCCATACAATTAAAGAAATTTAAGGATGAGGCAACTTTCCTCGGATCGTGACCTGCGGGTGTATTGTCAGGATCCGCTCTGCGAATAAAATATGTGATTTTCGCTCTGAGTTGATTCAGAGATAAATTTGAGCCTGATGTTTCTCCCCTGAATAGTTGACCACCCTTGAAGTCTGAAGTTCTATGAAGATAGACCTTTAGGCATTCTACTGGACATAGAGATGCATCTTCTTTCAGAGGGCAGATTCTCCAGGGACCCCACCTGTTGGTGGGTAACTCATTCTTGGCGAGAAACGTAGGATCCGGAAACAGGTTCAGTTCTCCCCCATCCAGGAACTGAACACGACCTGCCTCTCTCGAGAGGCTACAATCTCACTAACCCTGGCCCCGGACGCGAGTGCAAAATAGGAAAATAACTTTTTGTGTCAAATCCTTTAACGCACACTCTTCATTGCTCAACAGAGAAGCGAAATGAAGAAACTTGTCTAAAGACCATGAAATGGGCTTTGGAGGTGCTGAAGGTCTGAGCCTAGCACAGGCTTTCGGGACTTTATTAAAGATCTCGTTCCCTAGGTCGACCTGGAAGGCATATAGAATGGGTCTTGTCAAAGCAGACTTACACGCTGAAATCGTGTTCGCTGCCAATCCTTGACCATGGAGGTGGAGAAGAAAGATAAGCAGAAGTCTGTCAAGATCTCCTGCGGATTCTTCGCCTTGACAAAAGGCCACCCATTTTCTCCAAGATGACTCATATTGCCTTCTAGTAGATTTGCACTTATATTCCTCAAGGAAGTCTATACTGGCTTTCGAAATCCCGAAACGCTTTCTCACCGCTAGGGAGAGAAAATCATGAGCTGCAGGGTCCGGGTTTTCTGTAATGAAGCGCAGACAGTTGACTTCTGGACTCGCTGGGTCAGAACTGGATCTGGTAGTGGTACAAACTTCAGCTACAGTTCCAATGCCAGGAGGAACCACACGCTGTTCGGCCACTTGTGGGCCACTATTGCCGCTACCCCTTGAAGGATCTCAGTTTGTTGAGGACCCTCAACAGAAGGTTGTGAGGAGGGAACAGATGAATCTTGGACCATCTGTTCCAGTCGAGGGACATCGTGTCCACTGCTTCCGCTAAGGGGTCCACGTACGGGGCACGTACAGGGGCAACTTCTTGTTGTCTTTCGTCGCAAAGAGGTCTATCTGCAGTTCTGGGACTGATTCAGAATGAAGGAGAATGATCCTGCGTCTAAGGACCATTCCGACTCTATCGGTGTGAACCTGGATAGAGCGTCCGCTGTCACATTGCGGACTCCTTGAAGGTGAACTGCCGACAGGTACCACTTCTTCTTTTCGCCAATCGGAAGATGGCCAACATCACCTGGTTGAGAGGTGGTGACCTCGATTCTTGTCGATTCAAGTATCTCACAACTACCTCACTGTCCTATCACCAACCTTATGTGGATCGAGTGACGCGGGGAGACTTTCTTTAAGGTAAGGAGCACTGCCCTAGCTTCTAGAAAGTTTTATGTGAAAGGTCTTGAATAGCTTGGACCAAGTCCCCTGGACTTTTTTCCGATGAGAGTGACCTCCCCATCCCTCCTTCGAGGCGTCTGAGTGAATCGTCACCGACGGGGGAGCTGGCTGAAGAAGAACCGACTTCTTTAGATGTCTGGCTTGGGACCAAGGCCTGAGAAGAGTACTTAGCCGAAGCGGCTGGTCTTCTCAGATCTCTTCGCGCGTTTGATGCATAACTTCTCCAAACTCCGATTGCATCCTTTAGCTGTGCTCTTAGCACTGGGTCTGTCACCGAAGCAAACTGGAGAGAGCGCAGTACCCTCTCCTGTTCGCGTCTTGATATCCTTTCGGAATCTAGAAGTCTCTTGACAGAACCCGCTATCTCCTTCCTTTTCTTCGCCGGGGTGGAGAAACGGTGTGACAAAAGGTCCCAGTGGATTACCAGCCACTGGAACTTTTGAGATGGAGAAAGTCGAGACTTTTTCTGTTGATCTTGAAGCCTAGGTACTCTAGGAACTGGATCACTTGACTGGAAGCTTGCAAGCATTCTGTCTCGGATGCTGCCCCACACCAACCAGTCGTCCAGGTAGGCTACTACCTGAATTCCCTTTAGGCGTAATTGTTTGAGAGCTACGCTTGCAAGCTTCGTAAAAATCCTTGGGGCTATGTTTAGCCCGAATGGTATGGCTCCGAAGGCGTATAGTCTTCGTTGTAGCCTGAACCCTAGGTAGGGGGAGAGTCGATGGCTAATTGGAATGTGCCAATAGGCGTCTGACAAGTCTATAGAGACGGAATATGCCCTCTTGGGCAGTAAGGTCCTTATGTGTTGCAGTGTTAGCATTTTGAATTTGCAATTCACTATGAACTTGTTGAGTGGCGACAAGTCCAGAATGACTCTGAGCTTTTCCGAGTCTTTCTTGGGAACACAAAAACAGCCTCCCTTAGAAATTGATGGGCTTCACCCTTCGGATCACCTTTTTTTCTCAAACAGTTCTTGAACGTACTCCTCCATAACGGGGGTGGAGTGTTGGAAAAACCGAAGGCACGGGGGTGGAGTGCTGTACCAGCTCCCGCCCAGTCCATTCTTGAGTAGGCTGTGGGCCCAGGGATCGAAGGTCCACCGATCCCGAAATTTCAGAAGTCTCCCTCCTACCGGTATCACCTCACTTGGACTGCCGTCCTGAGGTCTTGCCTTCCTGACCACGACCACCCCTGAATCCCCTTCCCCTTAAGGGGTGTCTAGACGAGCCTCTGGCTGCTCCTCTAGGCTTTGCTCGAAAGGAAGTAGACTGCCCTTTGAACGCTGGGGTGAATGCTGTGGACTGTGTCGACACGGCCTGTGGTACCCACTGAAAAGTGGTCGGGGTTTGTGCCATGATCTGGGGCACTGGGGGCAATGGCAATTGCAGTTGCTGTTGCTGTCTAAGAGGCTTGGCTGGCCGAGACGGTAGCCTAGTCCTCATAGTCTTCCTCTTTGGTTGAGGACCCTCATCCGGGGAAGACTTTCTTTTGATAGCCAGGCCCCACTTCTGGAGAAGGTTTCTATTCTCCAAGGCGGCCTTATCAACAACTTCTTTGACCAAGTCGGTAGGGAAAAGGTCTTTTCCCCAAATGTTGGAGGAGATTAGTTTCTTTGGCTCGTGCCTCACTGTAGCCGAGGTAAACACGAACTCCCTACAAGCTCTCCTTGCCTTGACGAAGCCATAAAGGTCCTTCGTCACTGTGGCCAGATGAGACTTGGCCACTACCATGAACATTTCATGGACCTTGGGGTCACTTGCCATCGTCTCGAGAGTAGTCTGAAGAGACATTGAGGCAGTCAGTCTTTCTTTTGTATCGAACTCACTTCGCAAAAGAAAGTCAGACAGCTTAGGGAGGTCCTTGCCGAACCGACGTCCGGCAATATCAGCCTCCAACTTTCCAACTGAGAACGTAAGATGGACGTCCTTCCAGTCTTTGTGGTCCATAGGCAGGGCCAGCGACAAGGGTTTACACTCCTCTAGGGAGGGGCAAGACTTGCCGGCCTCGACTGCTTTTAGTACAGCCAGAAACCCTTTCTGTAAAAAGGGGAAGGCTCTAGTAGGCGAGGACACAAAGGAAGGGAGCTTCCTATTCAATGCGGCTACCTTTGAGTTAGAGAAGCCCCTCTCTTTCATCGAGGATGAAAGTAGAGCTTGAGCCTTAGCATGGTCCATCACTATGACCTCCCTCGGCTCTGTCTCCTCCTTTGAAGCTGGTTCCTTCCTCAGCCGGACATAACAGTCCGGATATGATGCCTTGCTGGGCCAGAATTCCACCTCCTCCAGGGGAACTGAGCCCAGCTTATCCGAGATGACGATCTTTCCAGTCGTCATCGGCATGTGCTCAGCATACCTCCATGGGTTAGCATCTGAACACAAGGGAAGGTCTTTCACATTGAGCTTTTTCTGGGGCCCATATGATTCTGCAAGGCACTGCATTCGCAGTTCCATTGCAGCCGCCCTTCTCCTGATTCTCCTTCTGCATTTGTTGGATCATTCCAACAATAGAAGAGAGGGCCTGTCCCAGCTCTACTGGGAGACCGGCCGATGTAGAGGGAATAGGCTCCGGAATCTGAACCGGAGTAGCCGACACCTCGTCGACGTCTACCTCTACAACGTCTGGGGCTTGAACTTCATCCTGGGCTTCTGCCAGGAGGTCTTCCTCCTGACACCCGTCCACATCAGACATCCTGTCATCTAACTGGATGTCTTGCATCGCGACCGCGACTTCAGCATCCACCTGGATCTGAACTTAGGGGATCTCCTCTTGAGGCTGGGGAATCACTGCATCAGCTGATGCCTTAGGGAAAAGATACGCCCTCATCTTCTCACTTGGAAGATAAGGGCCAGAAGTGTTCTTTTGGAAGCCCCTTACCCAGGTACGAAGGTTCTTCCTAGCTATATCCCTTGATTCCTCTGTCCTAGGGGAATTAAAGGTCACAGTAATCAGGTTAGTGCACACAGTACATACCTGAGGGTCCCAATACCAGAGATCATCCTTGGAGACAGCGTATGCTGCGTGTCTCCTACAAAACTCATGTCCGCAGAGGTTCTTGCTGCTGACATTGCAGAAAGCACTTCCCCACTTCGGAGTGTCCTTCTGTAAAGAGAAGAAATTTCCATGAGTATCAAGTGAACTATGTATCACTGGATATGCATAGTATAGCATAACAATTCAGAAAGGAAAGACACACACTTGTGTTTCCCTCACAACCCATTGTTGCAGCCTTCCAGATAATAAAATCAAAATGGTTTATCTCTTCTAGAGTAACCAATGCAAGGTTTCCAGAGGAAACAGGTGGAGCTCACACCTAAGCAATGATTTTAAAATCCTGGATAATAGACAGGAAAGAACTCAGCTTCCTATCTCTAGGGCAACAACAAAGGGATGTGCAAGAAAACACAATAGTGTTAGAAGACACAGTGCTGTACCAAAACCCTTACCATAGTTTTCTTCTTACTGTATATGTTATACTGAAGAATACTAGTACAGTATAGGGGGATGTGTGCCGGCCTGCCTTTGCCGGCCGGCACACACCACAACTAGCTTTAAAGTATACTACTTAACAGCTATAGGGCGGCAGCACTCTGGTTCAAATGCCTGTGCCGGTCGGCAGCAACTGCCGGCCGGTAAGAGCCAATGTTGGCCGGCAATGGCTGCCGGCCAGCAACTACACAAGGTAGTACCCAGCTGCCGGCCACACTCTTGGTGACCGGCAGACAAGGGCTGACATAAGCCGGCCGGCAAAGGTACAAGACCGATGCCAGCCGGCAGCAAAAGAACCAGAGGACTACACCTGCCCGGCTGCCGGCCTATGAGGCCGGCAGCCGGGTCAGGTACAGCAAACGAAAGAGTGCATATAAGGAAGGGGAGAAACTAATTCAGGCTTCCTGACCAATGCCGTCTGGCTCTGCCGGCAGGCATGGATGAAGGACCAAGAGAGGTCCGGGCAGCACTCGAAAACATAAGACCCTTGCCGGCCAGCAGCTCTGCCGGCCGGCAAGGGGCTGAGTCAATTCCACATCCTAACCTATACTAGGACCAGATGTAGAACGACGTACAGTACAGTAAGACCCCTGCCGGCCAGCAGCTCTGCCGGCCAGCAAGGGGCTGAGTCAATTCCACATCCTAACCTATACTAGGTCCAGATGTAGAACGACGTACAGTACAGTAATGGCTCGGCCATTATGAAGAAAGAGGGGGAAGGGACAAGAGGGTCCTGCCAACCTTGCTTTAGTGACAGATCACCCGCAGCCAAGAAACTTATCTTAGCCTAAGGGAGATCTAAGGGGAAAGGCCAGCAATACTTGCCAGCTCCCAGAGCACCAAAGCAAGGAAGGCGTTGCTACTCCCAGGGAAAGAACTTTTCCTCCCCCGAGAACAGCAACAAGGACTAGTCTGGTAGATCACAAAAGAAGGAATCATATCCACAGAAACCTTCGGTAGTGACCTAAGGGAGCTAAGCTCCCTTTGTCTGTGTTAGGTCAGCGAGGGGGACTCAGCCCCAAGCCAGACAACACAGACTCAGACTAAAAAACTCTGTTGTTCTGTCCCTCTTGAACCATAACTACAGGAACAGGAAGGTACAGTAACACCCTAGTATAGTTTTATCGAAAATTCGGAAAAAAACCACTTAGGGATAAGCCCAAGGCTTAAACAGAGGGAAAGGGATTGCATACCTTCTCCGAAGAAAAGAAAGCAACCGGGGAGTATGATAAAGTATACTAAGGCTCCATAAGCAACTAGCCTAGGCACCAAGAGAATCGATTACCTAAATCACCGAAACTCACTCGTATACTATCTTGGAAATATTCCACACAGTCTAAAATGTATAAAATATAGCCTAAAGCTTCAATAAAATTTTAATTACACTCGGAAAAACCATAATCATGCATGAAAGTACTAGGACCAAACGACTAGGCTACATGGCCTAGCGTAGGCCAGAATGGCGAATACTTCGCCAAATAATACTAAGCACGAAAGGAAATCCTATGTAATGCTAAATAGCTAAAATTTATTAAAGCAAAACAACCAGGAATGTCGCTCTGACTAACTAATTTATACCTAGCGAGCGACAGCGTCCAAGACGCCTCAGGTAGGCTACGGCTCTTGTATCAAAGATTAATCCTATTAATCCCTCAAAATTTTACCAAGAGCCTACATTTATACATAAAAGACACTATACTCAACTTATCGGAGGCCGACGAAGACGGAGAAGCCATGAAAAGTAGAATAAATCCAAGATTTGCGAGAAAAACAGGAAAAAACACCGAGTTGTTAAGCTACGCAAAAAGGAATGGAGATGGCGCCAGGACTGGCGCCAGGCACGCATACGAATCGGAGGATAGGGAAGCCTTGGGAGCGGCTCCCCTTTTTCTTTCCCGAATTCGTATCTCGCCAATCACCTCCTACGAGACGAAATCTCTGTCCAGGATGTAGATTGCCATGTGGCGTGTCTAGAATACGTCCTCTGATATGTCGCGATATCCCTTTCACGAGGGATACTCGCTCCAGGAGTTAGAATTCTGGTACCTTAAGGTAAATTCTCTGGGAATATCGCCGTAGTTGTAATATACCCTAGGAAGCTACCCTATAGGAACTTCCATCAGGACGACATGGCTTGAGCCCAAAAATATATATATACACAGTAGGTAAGTAGGTCGGTAAGTAAAAATACTCAACCCTTAGTAAATAATAAGAAATTAAAAATTGAACAAATCTAGAAACGAATATACTTCTAGAAACGTACAAGCATTTGTCCTAACCTCATAGAAAAAAAAAAAAAAAACTTAACTAGTCTTGTTACAAGTGATTTATGAACATAATACTGGCAATTTACAAAAGGAACTCGAGATATAAACAATAATTAAAATACCTTAGGACAATTAAGCACCTTTTAACAATGGAATTCAGTTTTTTTGTGAACATATCTGACCTACTGTATTGAGATGTTAATGTTACAGACGGTTTTGTAAGGAGCTTAGAGGAGCAGAATTGGTGTAGTCAGTTAAAAGGTGAGTTACAGATAAGGAGTATCTAGTGCTGTTGGCATACGTACCTTGACCACCTACAGGCACTATATATTACTTAATAATAATAATAATAATAATAATAATAATAATATTTATTAATTTATTATAGATAAACTAATCCTTTATTATTTATTATTATCATTATTATTAATATTATTATTATCATTATTAATATTACTAATATTATTATCATTACCATTATTATTACTATCATCATTAATATTATTATCATTATCATTATTATTATTATTATTATCATTATTATTACTAGCTAAGCTACAACCCTAGTTGAAAAGGCAGGATGATATAAGCCCAAGGGCTTCAACTGGGAAAAATAGCCCACTGAGGAAAGGGAATAAGGAAACAAATAAACGATATGAGAAATAATGAACAATTAAACTAAAATATTTTAAAAACCGTAACGACATCAAAACAGATACTTCATATATAAACTATAAAAAGTCTTATGTCAGTCTGTTCAGCATAACATTTGCTGTAAATTTGAACTTGAAATATTGTCAATATTATCCTCTCAGAAGTCATCCTATCAGAAATAGAAATTTATCAATATACAACAATATTATACAGTCGAAAAGGTAATTTGTACTATCTGTCTAAATAAATTTCTTGATACATTTAACAACATCATTTTTTATTATTAGTAGAAATTATTACAATAATGTGCTTGTCATTATAACTATATACAGACTTTCTTAATCGCAGTTAATATAATATTAATTATAATTTTTTTTTCATATTTTCAGATATCTTCTTTCTTTCTTACTTCTAAAATTCCCATTCATAAGGGTCACCTAATATAAAGAATATCGGTTTATATACCAGATCGCAAAACAAAAATGACAACTTTTCCTCTCGAAGAAAGATAAAAGAACCATAATATATATATATATATATATACACACACATATATATATATAGATATATTTATGTATACATATATATATATATACACACACACACACATATATATATATATATATATATTACCAGACATATAACTATACAACTTCCGTCTTTCCCATTCCCTTGGGTAGGAGAGTAGTCATACCCTGGTTAGAGATGGTGCGTATGCGTGTATGTGCATATCTATCAAAATATTTATCCGTCCTTTTTGACGGGTCGCGTACACTACTCAAACGATAATATCTATCGTAAACGATATACAAATAATGAAACTTACTCGAATATGACCCCATCATTTATCGGGAAAAAATTGCCACCAAATATCAGAGAAAATTCTTTTTACGTTTCCTTCCTTTTCCCGGATTCTTTTGCGCTAATTTCGTACGTTTCATAATATATCACCTTAGGCAACTTACTATGATAGATATGGTGAGGGAAAATTTATCTTTGCTACATTGAGACTGAGAGGTAATGTTGTTATTAGCTCACATACTCATACACACACCACACAAACATGCATACAAACACACACATACATACGTAAATATATATATATATATATATATATATATCATTACAAGCCAAGCTACAACCCTACTTGAAAAAGCAGGATGCTATGAGTCCAAGGACTTCGACAGGGAAAAATAGCCAGGCGAGGAATGGAATAAAAGGAAATATATATATATATATATATTATATATATATTATATATATATATATATATATATATATATACATACATGCGGTAAGGAATATTGGATAGCCTAAAAACCTGTTTTTTACAGGTTAGCAAAGTTTATAAATGCTGAAATAATCACTTCCTCCAGGACAACTGTTTGAATATTTACAAAGATAAATCTAACTGTGAAGGTCACTTCAACAAATAAAACAAAAGCTTATTCTTAATAAAACCCAATGATTACATCCCTATCAAAACCAGATTTATGATTAATTACTTGATAAAATTCTGTAATAAGAGGATTTTACCTGATTTTTCTCCGAGTCTTACATGATAAGTGGAATTTTCCCGATAAAGGACTTAGGTTGAATCTGCGCTCGATAGCTGGGGTAGGTATCAGGAAATCACGTTTTCGTAATTAATTTCCTAATGAGGAATAATTCATTTGCATAATGATCAAAAGTAGGATTAATATCCATTCACATTTGGTCTGTTTGTCGCCAAGAACTGTAAAAAGTGGATTTCTCTCTACCAGGAGACGGAGAATGCTAACTCTCTCTCTCTCTCTCTCTCTCCTCTCTCTCTCTCTCTCTCTCTCTCTCTCCTAAACGTACAGAAAAGGGTATTTTTGCTAACAAGAGTGCAAAAACTTCTTTTCTCTCTCTCTCTCTCTCTCTCTCTCTCTCTCTCTCTCTCTCTCTCTCTCTCTCTCTGCAGTCTACAAGAAAGCGTATTTTCTCTGTAAGGAATACAAGATTGCAAAAATTCTCTCTCTCTCTCTCTCCTTCTCTCTCTCTCTCTCTCTCCCTCTCTCTCTCTCTCTCTCTCTCTCTCTCTCTCCTAAACGTACAAAAGAAAGTATTTTCGCTAACAAGAAGACGCGTGCAAAAACTCACTCTATCTCTGCAAAATCTACAAGGGTATTTTCTCTACAAGAAAGATAAGATTGCAAAAATTTTCTCTCTCTCTCTCTCTCTCTCTCTCTCTCCTCTCTCCTCTCTCTCTCTCTCTCTCTCTCTCTCTCTCTCTCTAAATATACCCATAAAGGGTAATTTCTCTCCCAAGGACAGGAATGTAAACTCACTCTAAAAAAAAAAAAAAAAAAAAATCCACTCGGAGAGCGAGATTGTTTAAACACATTAGTACCGCAATGGATATAAATCCCTCATACAAAACTGTCTATCTTTCAGATGTGCAACATTTGTTGTCCATTATACTATGCCTTTTTTTCATTTTGAAAAGTATCATATACGAATATTTAATATTTAATATGATATTCCCTTTGTTATAATTAATCTAATGCTGTGAATCAACCTTCAAGCCCAAATTTATTTGATTGCCACAAAGAGAGAGAGAGAGAGAGAGAGAGAGAGAGGAGAGAGAGAGAGAGAGAGAGAGAGAGAGAGAGAGAGAGAAAGTATCAGATACGAATATCTAATATGCTATCTCTTTGTTATAATTAATTTAATACTGTGAATCAACCTCCAAGCCTGAATTTATTTGTTGGCTACACAGAGAGAGAGAGAGAGAGAGAGAGAGAGAGAGAGAGAGAGAGAGAGAGAGAGAGAGAGAGAGAGAGAGAGAGAGTGTGTTTCATATATGAGCATGTGTGTATGTATGTATGTACGTATGAGGAGAGCTGGGTCGGAGAGGGAATCTACCGCTTCATTTTCATTGATCTTTAGCAGTGTCCTGTTGCCAGACGTTGAGTTGGAGAGAGAGAGAGAGAGAGAGAGAGAGAGAAGAGAGAGAGAGAGAGAGAGAGAGAGAGAGAGTTGAAGCCTGGGGGTTGGGAAATAGTGAATAAGGAGAAATGAAAGGTTTTTTTTTTTTTACTAGAATGTTGAAGTAATGGGGATAAAAGTGAATGACAGAAGTAGGGTATAGGTTGTATGCAAGGTAGATAAACGAGGGTTAGGTCAGGAATATAAATAAAATAGGTATATGTAAAGACTTAGGCTTAACTTGTTTCAATAGAAAATACAGATAACGAAAAAATACACTAGTTATAAAAACTGGAATTTTTTTTTACTAGAATGTTAAAGTAATGTGGATAGACGTAGGGGATAGGTTGTGTGCAAGGTAGATAACGATGGATAGGTCAGGAATATAAATAAAATAGGTGTAAGTAAAGACATAGGCCTAACTTGTTTCAATAGGAAATACTGAGACTGGAAAATAAACTGTTTATTAAAATTTCGAATTTATGGAATTCCATCATGGAGAATGTATAGGCATTCAAGGTGAATGTTCCCTTTATACATGCTAGTAAATGTAGGACAATGAAGGATAATGAAAATAAAATGTATGAGGGCACAGCAGAGCGCTCTACTTGTTGCCTAGGTCTACTGGAACAACATCATAAAGGGCAAAGTCAGTTATGCCAAGACAATGCGTCAGATTGTTGGGACGAATGCCAGCACCTTAAGGGAGAGATTACATAACTTTACAAAGGCTTCTGAGCAACATCCAGTTCCATAACAGATGACGAAATCATACGCATATATTCCCACCGAAAACAGATGAATATAGGTCTTGTTGTGGCCTACAGGTATTTGATAACGTCCCTGCCTGGTGATCACCAGACTGGGGTTCAAGTCCCGCTTATGCTCGTTAGTTCCTTTAGACGCTGCAACTTCGCCATCCTTGTGAGCTAAGGATGCAGGGTTTGGGGGAGCTTATAGGTCTACCTGCCGCGTCGGCAGCCATTGTTTGGGTCCTCCCAGGTCCTAGCTTGGATGGATGTCGTGGGCGTATTTGGTTACTTCTCTGACTGGTGATCACCAGACTGGGGTTAGGGTCCTGCTTATGCTCGTTAGTTCCTTTAGTCGCTGCAATTTCGCCATCCTTGTGAGCTAAGGATGCGGGGGTTTTGGGGGAGCTTATAGGTCTACCTGCTGAGTCATCTGCAGCCATTACCTGGCCCTCCCTGGTTCTAGTTTAGATGGGGAGGGGACTTGAACGCTGATCATATGTATATATGGTCAGTCTCTAGGGCATTGCCCTACTTGATAGGGCAATGTCACTGTCCCTTACCTCTGCCTTTCATGAGGGGCTTTTAAACCTTTAAAAACACCATCTTGCACGTCCTTCATTAAATAGGTTTTACATGATCACAATTATACGCTTCATAGCCGTCGAAATCTTCCTCGTAATCCTTGCAATAAATCCTCATTAATTCCGGGTGACAATGTCATTTGCTCTTAACAGCGTCGTTCCATAAACCCACGAGGACCCTCCACGCCTCTCCTGCTCCTTCAGCCTAATTGTAGCTATGCAGTGTTACCACTTACCAGCGTCCTCCCTTTACCTGGCTGGCAAGGGAAACCCACTCAATACGCTGCTTAATGCCATTTATCAAGTAACATTCGATGGGGCAGGTCACGCACACATGCACGTACACACACAGAGCGTCGTTGGGGGGAAACTTGGCTGTCAGTGTTACCAGGGTCAACTGGAATTCTTAGGTAGGTGGCCATTTCGCCGATGGAGTCCAAAATACTGGTAATTTTCAAACACATTTTAAAACATTTTTTAGCAATATGGCGTCAATTAAAAGATATTTATTATTAATATATGATAATTTCCACGCATATTCATTAAATCTGAGTTTGTACTATTATCTAAAACTAATAATCACATCACTGAAAATGATCAACGTCGAATGAACTCTTCTCGAGCCCTCTTCCATCACTCGTAGAGGGGAACTTTCCCTTATTGGTTTGGTTCTCTCAATTCAAGGAGCCTAAGGGGAAGAGAGAGAGAGAGAGAGAGAGAGAGAGAGAGAGAGAGAGAGAGAGAGAGAGAGAGAGAGAGAGAGAAAGGTTATGGGTAGGACAGTTAGGGGAAGTCGAGACCTGTAAGAAGGACGTTA
>NC_090769.1:3695486-3706685 GCF_036898095.1 Palaemon carinicauda | reverse complement strand
TACTAGAAGAGGTCAGACTTGTTTTTTCTGCATTTGTTCATCTGACAAAGAAACAGTACAGGTGAATCTTTATCAAAGAATAATGCATACTAGAATAAGTTTGACTTCTTCCCTCTACTGATTGCTTCTTGTAGATTATTCCCTTTAGGTATGGAAAGCCGTAATCCTCTTGGCATTGATTCCCTGTCTCTTAATGGGTCTTAATCCAGATGGCTGCCACACCCAAACAAAGGTACATCTGTTCCACTATTCCAGTACAAAGGGTTCTTCTCCAAGGGACACAGCATACTAGAAGAGGTCAGACTTGTTTTTTCTGCATTTGTTCACCTGACAAAGAAACAGTACAGGTGAATCTTTGTCCAGGAATAATGCATACTAGAACAAGTGTGACTTCTTCCCTCCTCTGAATCCATTTTCAGATTATTCCCTTTAGATCTGGAAAGCCGGAATTCACTTAACATTGATTGACTGTCTTTTAATGGGTCTTAATCCAGATGGTTGCCACACCCAAACAAATCCACTTTTGTTCCACTATTCCAATACAAAGGGTTCTTCTCCAAGGGACACAGCATACTAGAAGAGGTCAGACTTGTTTTTTCTGCATTTGTTCATCTGACAAAGAAACAGTACAGGTGAATCTTTGTCAAGGAATAATGCATACTAGAACAAGTGTGACTTCTTCCCTCCTCTGAATCCATTTTCAGATTATTCCCTTTAGATCTGGAAAGCCGGAATTCACTTAGCATTGATTGACTGTCTTTTAATGGGTCTTAATCCAGATGGTTGCCACACCCAAACAAATCCACTTTTGTTCCACTATTCCAATACAAAGGGTTCTTCTCCAAGGGACACAGCATACTAGAAGAGGTCAGACTTGTTTTTTTTCTGCATTTGTTCACCTGACAAAGACACAGTACAGGTGAATCTTTGTCAAGGAATAATGCATACTAGAACAAGTGTGACTTCTTCCCTCTGCTGATTGCTTCTTGTACATTATTCCCTTTAGGTCTGGAAAGCCGTAATCCTCTTGGCATTGATTCCCTGCCTCTTAATGGGTCTTAATCCAGATGGCTGCCACACCCAAACAAAGGTACATCTGTTCCACTATTCCAGTACAAAGGGTTCTTCTCCAAGGGACACAGCATACTAGAAGAGGTCAGACTTGTTTTTACTGCCTTTTTTTACCTGACAAAGAAACAGTACAGGTGAATCTTTGTCCAGGAATAATGCATACTAGAACAAGTGTGACTTCTTCCCTCCTCTAAATCCATCTTGCAGATTATTCCCTTTAGATCTGGAAAGCCGGAATTCACTTAGCATTGATTGACTGTCTTTTAATGGGTCTTAATCCAGATGGTTGCCACACCCAAACAAATCCACTTTTGTTCCACTATTCCAATACAAAGGGTTCTTCTCCAAGGGACACAGCATACTAGAAGAGGTCAGACTTGTTTTTTCTGCATTTGTTCACCTGACAAAGAAACAGTACAGGTGAATCTTTGTCAAGGAATAATGCATACTAGAACAAGTTTGACTTCTTCCCTCTGTTGATTGCTTCTTGTACATTATTCCCTTTAGGTCTGGAAAGGCATAATCCTCTTGGCATTGATTCCCTGTCTCTTAATGGGTCTTAATCCAGATGGCTGCCACACCCAAACAAAGGTACATCTGTTCCACTATTCCAGTACAAAGGGTTCTTCTCCAAGGGACACAGCATACTAGAAGAGGTCAGACTTGTTTTTTCTGCATTTGTTCACCTGACAAAGAAACAGTACAGGTGAATCTTTGTCCAGGAATAATGCATACTAGAACAAGTGTGACTTCTTCCCTCCTCTGAATCCATCTTGCAGATTATTCCCTTTAGATCTGGAAAGCTGGAATTCACTTAGCATTAATTGACTGTCTTTTAATGGGTCTTAATCCAGATGGTTGCCACACCCAAACAAATCCACTTTTGTTCCACTATTCCAATACAAAGGGTTCTTCTCCAAGGGACACAGCATACTAGAAGAGGTCAGACTTGTTTTTTCTGCATTTGTTCATCTGACAAAGAAACAGTACAGGTGAATCTTTGTCAAGGAATAATGCATACTAGAACAAGTGTGACTTCTTCCCTCCTCTGAATCCATCTTGCAGATTATTCCCTTTAGATCTGGAAAGCTGGAATTCACTTAGCATTAATTGACTGTCTTTTAATGGGTCTTAATCCAGATGGTTGCCACACCCAAACAAATCCACTTTTGTTCCACTATTCCAATACAAAGGGTTCTTCTCCAAGGGACACAGCATACTAGAAGAGGTCAGACTTGTTTTTTCTGCATTTGTTCATCTGACAAAGAAACAGTACAGGTGAATCTTTGTCAAGGAATAATGCATACTAGAACAAGTGTGACTTCTTCCCTCCTCTGAATCCATTTTCAGATTATTCCCTTTAGATCTGGAAAGCCGGAATTCACTTAGCATTGATTGACTGTCTTTTAATGGGTCTTAATCCAGATGGTTGCCACACCCAAACAAATCCACTTTTGTTCCACTATTCCAATACAAAGGGTTTTTCTCCAAGGGACACAGCATACTAGAAGAGGTCAGACTTGTTTTTTCTGCATTTGTTCACCTGACAAAGAAACAGTACAGGTGAATCTTTATCAAAGAATAATGCATGCTAGAACAAGTGTAACTTCTTCCCTCTGCTGATTGCTTCTTGTACATTATTCCGTTTAGGTCTGGAAAGGCGTAATCCTCTTGGCATTGATTCCCTGTCTCTTAATAGGTCTTAATCCAGATGGCTGCCACACCCAAACGAAGGTACATCTGTTCCACTATTCCAGTACAAAGGGTTCTTCTCCAAGGGACACAGCATACTAGAAGAGGTCAGATTTTGTTTTTTCTGCATTTGTTCACCTGACAAAGAAACAGTACAGGTGAATCTTTATCAAAGAATAATGCATACTAGAATAAGTTTGACTTCTTCCCTCTACTGATTGCTTCTCGTAGATTATTCCCTTTAGGTATGGAAAGCCGTAATCCTCTTGGCATTGATTCCCTGTCTCTTAATGGGTCTTAATCCAGATGGCTGCCACACCCAAACAAAGGTACATCTGTTCCACTATTCCAGTACAAAGGGTTCTTCTCCAAGGGACACAGCATACTAGAAGAGGTCAGACTTGTTTTTTCTGCATTTGTTCTCCTGACAAAGAAACAGTACAGGTGAATTTTTGTCAAAGAATAATGCATACTAGAACAAGTGTGACTTCTTCACTCCTCTGAATCCATCTTGCAGATTATTCCCTTTAGATCTGGAAAGCCAGAATTCACTTAGCATTGATTGACTGTCTTTTAATGGGTCTTAATCCAGATGGTTGCCACACCCAAACAAATCCACTTTTGTTCCACTATTCCAATACAAAGGGTTCTTCTCCAAGGGACACAGCATACTAGAAGAGGTCAGACTTGTTTTTTTCTGCATTTGTTCACCTGACAAAGACACAGTACAGGTGAATCTTTGTCAAGGAATAATGCATACTAGAACAAGTGTGACTTCTTCCCTCTGCTGATTGCTTCTTGTACATTATTCCCTTTAGGTCTGGAAAGCCGTAATCCTCTTGGCATTGATTCCCTGCCTCTTAATGGGTCTTAATCCAGATGGCTGCCACACCCAAACAAAGGTACATCTGTTCCACTATTCTAGTACAAAGGGTTCTTCTCCAAGGGACACAGCATACTAGAAGAGGTCAGACTTGTTTTTACTGCCTTTTTTTACCTGACAAAGAAACAGTACAGGTGAATCTTTGTCCAGGAATAATGCATACTAGAACAAGTGTGACTTCTTCCCTCCTCTGAATCCATCTTGCAGATTATTCCCTTTAGATCTGGAAAGCCGGAATTCACTTAGCATTGATTGACTGTCTTTTAATGGGTCTTAATCCAGATGGTTGCCACACCCAAACAAATCCACTTTTGTTCCACTATTCCAATACAAAGGGTTCTTCTCCAAGGGACACAGCATACTAGAAGAGGTCAGACTTGTTTTTTCTGCATTTGTTCACCTGACAAAGAAACAGTACAGGTGAATCTTTGTCAAGGAATAATGCATACTAGAACAAGTGTGACTTCTTCCCTCCTCTGAATCCATTTTCAGATTATTCCCTTTAGATCTGGAAAGCCAGAATTCACTTAGTATTGATTGACTGTCTTTTAATGGGTCTTAATCCAGATGGTTGCCACACCCAAACAAATCCACTTTTGTTCCACTATTCCAATACAAAGGGTTCTTCTCCAAGGGACACAGCATACTAGAAGAGGTCAGACTTGTTTTTTCTGCATTTGTTCACCTGACAAAGAAACAGTACAGGTGAATCTTTGTCAAGGAATAATGCATACTAGAACAAGTGTGACTTCTTCCCTCTGCTGATTGCTTCTTGTACATTATTCCCTTTAGGTCTGGAAAGGCGTAATCCTCTTGGCATTGATTCCCTGTCTCTTAATGGGTCTTAATCCAGATGGCTGCCACACCCAAACAAAGGTACATCTGTTCCACTATTCCAGTACAAAGGGTTCTTCTCCAAGGGACACAGCATACTAGAAGAGGTCAGACTTGTTTTTTCTGCATTTGTTCACCTGACAAAGAAACAGTACAGGTGAATCTTTGTCAAGGAATAATGCATACTAGAACAAGTGTGACTTCTTCCCTCCTCTGAATCCATTTTCAGATTATTCCCTTTAGATCTGGAAAGCCAGAATTCACTTAGTATTGATTGACTGTCTTTTAATGGGTCTTAATCCAGATGGTTGCCACACCCAAACAAATCCACTTTTGTTCCACTATTCCAATACAAAGGGTTCTTCTCCAAGGGACACAGCATACTAGAAGAGGTCAGACTTGTTTTTTCTGCATTTGTTCACCTGACAAAGAAACAGTACAGGTGAATCTTTGTCAAGGAATAATGCATACTAGAACAAGTTTGACTTCTTCCCTCTGCTGATTGCTTCTTGTACATTATTCCCTTTAGGTCTGGAAAGGCGTAATCCTCTTGGCATTGATTCCCTGTCTCTTAATGGGTCTTAATCCAGATGGCTGCCACACCCAAACAAAGGTACATCTGTTCCACTATTCCAGTACAAAGGGTTCTTCTCCAAGGGACACAGCATACTAGAAGAGGTCAGACTTGTTTTTTCTGCATTTGTTCACCTGACAAAGAAACAGTACAGGTGAATCTTTATCAAGGAATAATGCATACTAGAACAAGTTTGACTTCTTCCCTCTACTGATTGCTTCTTGTAGATTATTCCCTTTAGGTCTGGAAAGGCGTAATCCTCTTGGCATTGATTCCCTGTCTCCTAATGGGTCTTAATCCAGATGGCTGCCACACCCAAACAAAGGTACATCTGTTCCACTATTTCAGTACAAAGGGTTCTTCTCCAAGGGACACAGCATACTAAAAGAGGTCAGACCTGTTTTTTCTGCATTTGTTCACCTGACAAAGAAACAGTACAGGTGAATCTTTGTCAAGGAATAATGAATACCAGAACAAGTTTGACTTCTTCCCTCCTCTGAATCCATCTTGCAGATTATTCCCTTTAGATCTGGAAAGCCGGAATTCACTTAGCATTGATTGACTATCTTTTAATGGGTCTTAATCCAGATGGTTGCCACACCCAAACAAATCCACTTTTGTTCCACTATTCCAATACAAAGGGTTCTTCTCCAAGGGACACAGCATACTAGAAGAGGTCAGACTTGTTTTTTCTGCATTTGTTCACCTGACAAAGAAACAGTACAGGTGAATCTTTGTCAAGGAATAATGCGTACTAGAACAAGTTTGACTTCTTCCCTCTAATGATTGCTTCTTGTACATTATTCCCTTTAGGTCTGGAAAGCCGTAATCCTCTTGGCATTGATTCCCTGTCTCTTAATGGGTCTTAATCCAGATGGCTGCCACACCCAAACAAAGGTACATCTGTTCCACTATTCCGGTACAAAGGGTTCTTCTCCAAGGGACACAGCATACTAGAAGAGGTCAGACTTGTTTTTTCTGCATTTGTTCACCTGACAAAGAAACAGTACAGGTGAATCTTTGTCAAGGAATAATGCATACTAGAACAAGTGTGACTTCTTCCCTCTACTGATTGCTTCTTGTAGATTATTCCCTTTAGGTCTGGAAAGGCGTAATCCTCTTGGCATTGATTCCCTGTCTTTAATGGGTCTTAATCCAGATGGTTGCCACACCCAAACAAATCTACTTTTGTTCCACTATTCCAATACAAACAGTTCTCCTCCAAGGGACACAGCATACTAGAAGAGGTCAGACTTGTTTTTTCTGCATTTGTTCACCTGACAAAGAAACAGTACAGGTGAATCTTTGTCAAGGAATAATGCATACTAGAACAAGTTTGACTTCTTCCCTCTACTGATTGCTTCTTGTAGATTATTCCCTTTAGGTCTGGAAAGCCGTAATCCTCTTGGCATTGATTCCCTGTTTCTTAATGGCTCTTAATCCAGATGGCTGCCACACCCAAACAAAGGTACATATGTTCCACTATTCCAGTACAAAGGGTTCTTCTCCAAGGGACACAGCATACTAAAAGAGGTCAGACCTTTTTTTTCTGCATTTGTTCACATGACAAAGAAACAGTACAGGTGAATCTTTGTCAAGGAATAATGCATACTAGAACAAGTGTGACTTCTTCCCTCTGCTGATTGCTTCTTGTACATTATTCCTTTTAGTTCTGAAAGGTCGGAAACCACTCGGTATCGATTTTCTGTCTTTCAATGTCTCTCACATAAAACCTTATTTCTTTACAAAAGTAAATATAAACTATCTTCTCCAAATTTCAACCGAAACGTTAGTAATATTAAACACTTTTTTTTCTTTTTTCTTTTTTTCTTCTATGTTCAGAACACTAAACACTCACTACGACTTTCACTACTCTAAACACTTATTCTTTTGATACACAGGATGTTTCTATGCTCTTGTGTATCGCCCGTATTATATCAACACCCTTATAGATAAAGAATGGTGTAATATCTTTATGCAGAAGGGTGATAACTCCAAACTTGAGAAGTATATCCCTCAATATTGTTTGACAATTATTTGTCAACCAATGATAGGGGCGCAATTGGTTAGGGCCGTAGTATTCTCTCACTGTCTGCCATAGCTGTAGAGGAGACACATTTCGTATAACGGTTTCATCCACAGGATCATATACCCCAGGTTCGTGGTCATAGGTTCTATATATGGGCGCTAAATATATTCCATCATTCAGTTTTTTATCAAGCCCTTCGAAGTAACGCTTCTTGGTGCCCCAGTCAAAGACCAAACGCATATGCGACACATTTAAACGTTGAAGGGCTGAAATATGTAATTTTGGATTCTTGAGATATTTGCTTTGTAGGAAGACTCTACAGTCTCCTGGTACCGCGTCAGTCTCCTCCCCGATTAGCCCCTGCAAGAAGGATTCCACCTCGGGTGGTTGCTGCTGCCAATCGCGGTTTATCAAATAAAGGTCCTTAAATCCATATGTTTCCAAAAACAGATGTGCTCCTATTAGACAAAGTTTCGGTATATTAAAGATATTATTCCCCGCTCCCTGATGCTTACGAATAGTGCGAATAGTGGCGTACCAACACATGTAACCTGGAATTAACCATATTGATCTCATGACAAATGTGCCCATATATAATATTAAATGACTTAATACAGAGTTGTCGGAACAATTTATCAAGAAATTGAATATTTGCTTACCTTGCACCAGCTGTACGCTCTTCTCCTCCTCCTCCTCCTCCTCCTCTTCCTTTTCTTCCTCCTCCTCCTCTTCCTTTTCTTCCTCCTCCTCCTCCTCCTTCTCCTCCACCTTCTTCTCCTCCTCCTCATCCTCTTCTACCTTCTCCTCCTCCTCCACCTTCTCTTCTACCTTCTCCTCCTCTTCCTTCTCCTCCACTTTCTTCTCCTCCTCCTCCTTCTCCTTCTCCTTCTCCTCCTCTTCTACCTTCTCCTCCTCCTCCTTCTCCTCCTCTTCTACCTCCTCCTCCTTCTCCTCCACCTTCTCCTCCTCCACCTTCTTCTCCTCCTCCTCCTTCTCCTTCTTTTTCTCCTCCTCCTCCTCTTCTACCTTCTCCTCCTATTCCTTCGCCTCCATCTTCTTCTCCTCCTCTTCTACCTCCTCCTCCTTCTCCTCCGCCTTCTCCTCCTCCACCTTCTTCTCCTCCTCCCCCTTCTTCTCTTCCTTTTCTGTTGAATTTACCTGAAGTGTCTGATAATTTATTCTCTCATAAGTCAGTTGATTCTCTAGGGATTCAACCTTCACTTCTTTTTCAAACAACTTCTGTTTAATATAAATATTTTCTATCGTTAGCGCGTCTAACTTATCTTGAAATTTATTATTGCAGTGAAAGACTTGCTCTCTCAATGTAGCATTTTCGTCCTTTGCTTCTTTAAGCAAACCCAATAGTTCTTCTTGTAACCGATTATATTCCTCAAAATATTTCTTTTCCTTGAGGAGCGCATCAGCTTCTAGATGTTGAACTTTCCTTTGAAGGTAATCCTCCCGATTAGCTGCGGATTTTCTTCTTTTTTCGTAATTTTCTATCGCCTCCTGAAATTCCTCTAAGTTTTGGTTTTTCTGTTCGGTTGTCTCTCCGTTTTGCCGCGGCGGAGGTTCATATTTAATGTCGTCTTCTTCCACTGCATTTTCAAGCCCCCGCTCCTCGTCGTTTGTTTCGCTTTTCCTCTTAAATAAAACCTTCTTCACTAAAAAGCTTCCTAAAATACCGGCTAACATAACCCCCACCCTCCTGGAACAATGAGTTCCATCCTGCACTCCCATTTTAAAATTAGAGAGGAAGGGGCCGATTAATGGAACGGAGTTCAAATCCATCCTAAGACTTTCTATATGCTTTACACATCTCTGAAGATCTTTAATTGTCTTCAAATAGTCTCCTATAACTGGTACTGAGAACAACAGCCGTTGGAAAACGTTTTCCCATACCCCGCACTCAGATTGGTCTGGCCGCGCGGGAAGTAGGCCTAACCAAGATACAGCACGGAACGCAAATGATGATTGAATATCCTCAATTTGTCTCTCGAGTCGTATAACGTCATACTTACGTTCCAAATGGTGTTCTTGAAGACCATTAAAAAGTGCTGCAATAGCACCATTAACAACACCATTAACAACACCATTAGTAACACCATTAGTAACACCACTAACAACACCATTGATAACACTATAAACAACACCATTAATAACACTGTTCCACATTGTTCGAAAAAAACAGATGGCTCTCCCTCGATGTACTGTAGCTATATTTTTTAAAAAATAGCAGTAATCGTCTGAAGACGAACTTAGTCCTGCAGACAAATCTAACTGGCTGTGGAGCCCTTAAGACTCAAGAGAGAGAGAGAGAGAGAGAGAGAGAGAGAGAGAGAGAGAGAGAGAGAGAGAGAGAGAGAGCGCGCGCGCAACAAATTCCTCAAAGATCTTTGTGGAAAGATGAGAAATCTCCCAGTTGTCTTCAACGGAAAAGATCCCCGTTTTTTTATGAAGCCCTTAAGACTCAACAGAGAGAGAGAGAGAGAGAGAGAGAGAGAGAGAGAGAGAGAGAGAGAGAGAGAGAGAGAGAGAGAAATTCCTCGAAGACAGTTCTGGGAGGATGAGAAATCTTCAGTTTTCTTCAGCGGAAAATATTCGTTTTTTACGACGCCCTTGAGACTCAACAGAGAGAGAGAGAGAGAGAGAGAGAGAGAGAGAGAGAGAGAGAGAGAGAGAGAGATACTAATTCCTGGAAGACCGTTTTGGAAGGATGAAAAATCTTCAGTTGTCTTCAACGGAAAATATTCGATTTTTTACAACGCCCCTAGGACTCAAGAGAGAGAGAGAGAGAGAGAGAGAGAGAGAGAGAGAGAGAGAGAGAGAGAGAGAGAGAGAGAGAGAGAGAGTACTTCCTCGAAGACATCAGAAAGGATGGGAAATCATCAGTTGCCTTCAACGGAAAAGATCCCTTTCTTACGCTGAAACGATTTTTTCTTACTGCAGGATTTCCCTTTTTACTTTGTTTATTTTGACGAGATTTTGCAGAAAAGGCGAAAATTTATAAAACGCTCATTTTTCCTTGAAGCCGAAGTTTTCAAGAATATGAAGAAAGGGAATCGAACGATTCTTGAAAAAAAAAAAAAATCGTATTTTGGCGTTAAAAGTCGATAAGAATTAACTGAAAAGAACGAAAGCAATCAGAAGATTCCGAGTTCTTCCAGATTCCCTGAAGGAGCTCTGGGTCTTCAGAGGATCTGCAGGCGAAGGCGAAGATTCTTTGAAGACGAAGATCAAGACTCTTCAGAAGGAAGAAAAACCATAAAAGGAATCACTTCTGAACTTCCCGGAGGAATAAATAACTCTTTGATCTTCAAGATTCCGGATGTCTATAATGAATAGACAATGTCATATATATATATATATATATATATATATATATATATATATATATATATATATATGTATATATATATATATATATATATATATATATATATATATATATATATATATATATATATTCATTTAAAGTTTTCATTGAAGGCGATTGCCTTAGCGGCATCAATGGGTTTCTTACGGAAATCCTCGGATTGTTTACGCTTCTTAAGATTCTCCGGCGTAAGTCTTTGGTTGAAGAAACCGTTCCCTTTCTTCCTTTATTCTATCTACAACATTTTTCCACTATCCCCTCATTTCCCGTTCATTATCACGATTCTCTCATCATTCCCACCTTTCTTTCACCACCCCCCCCCCTTCCTCTCAATTCTCACCTTTCTCTAATTTTTTACCATTTTATTTTCAATGATACAATAATAGCAATAGGAATGAAATAAGTATGAATAAAGTTTAGGGCAGGTAAAAGTACTGAGCGTAAGCTGGGTTAATGAATCTCAGAGAGATTAGCCTAGGCCTAGGCCTTCGGGATATCTTGAACTTGACCTAGGGAAAAAGTGCGTAGTCATGCCTTCAAATACGGCACACACACACACACACACACACACACATATATATATATATATATATATATATATATATATGAATTCATATATATATATATATATATATATATATATATATGTACATATATATAGCCTATATATATATATATATATATATATATATATATATATATATATATATATATGGATGCACATATATACATATATATAC
>NC_090769.1:3652986-3690486 GCF_036898095.1 Palaemon carinicauda | reverse complement strand
ATTTCTTGGGTGTTTATAAATAAGTAGAAATAATGTGTTCAATTGCATAACATTCATTTATCTATGGTCTTATTTCCTTCCCTCACTGGGCTATTTCTCCCTGTTGGAGCCCTTGGGCTTATAGCATCTTGCTTTTCCAACTAGGCCTGTAGCTTATTGTTCTTCAGTTGACTCCTAAGATATATGCAATCTCATGATACAGATATACTGTCTACATGTAAATAATTCTATTTTCCTTTGAAATAATTGTTTTTTTCCCCAGATATTTCATGCATTGAATTTCAAGATCTCTCGAGTATTCTGTATTTCACATTTCAAAACTTCAAATTATGAATTTTATGTCATTTGAAGCTATATATCTAAAAAATATAGTTGTTTTTCTCAATCATCACATATTTTCCATTTCCGGCTGAGATCAATATATCCGTGGCTTCAAAAAACTCAATACAATTTTCTTCTTCTCTCACAGATATGTCAATTTATTGACTACATTAAAGGCAGAAATTGTAAGCTGTTATCTACATAGGGAGAGCCAAGCCCTTCCTCTCACTCTCACAGTTCCAGACCAACTAACTGAGGCGCATCTGTTTGACCCATAGACTCCTTTAAGGAAGGACTGGAACGTCCCCTGCTCGGGGTTTTTAACTTGAGTCTGAAAGATTAACTTGAGTCTGGACTAAAATGACTTCTAGAAGGGCTAGAAACACGTTCTCTGGATCAAAATGGGGGTTTTTGAGGATGGTGAGTTCAATAGTAACATTTTCAACACCACCTGGGGTCATTTTCAAGGTCTAAAGGTCATTTATCAAGGTCAAATTTGTGAATTTTGGTAATTTTTGCTCGTTTTTTGTGTAACTCATAAATGGTGAGAGATAGCTGATTATAATATGAGGCAAGTCTGCAGAGCTGTCCGAATTTAATATATATTGTCATATATCGTCCTTCAAGAAAGGGCTGGAACGTCCCCTGATCGGGGTTTTTAACTTGAGTCTGAAGGATTAACTTGAGTCCTGAACTAAAATGACTTCTAAGAAGGGCTAGAAACACGTTCACTGAGTCAATATGGAGGTTTTTGAGGACGGTGAGTTCAATAGTGACATTTTCAACACCACCCGGGGTCATCTTCATCATCTTCAAGGTCAAAAGGTCATATTTCAAGGTCAAAATAATGAATTTTGGTCATTTTTACTCGTTTTTGTGTGTAACTCATAGATGGTGAGGGATGGCTGATTATAATAAGAGGCAAGTCTGTAGTTCTGTCCAAATTTAATATATATTGTCAAATATTGTATTACTTAAACATTCCAAACAAGCCCTAAAACAATGAAACACTAAAATAAGAAATAAAACGAGTAAAATTGACCAAAAATTCACTATTTTGACCTTGAAATATGACCTTTTGACCTTGAAGATGATGAAGATGACCCGAGGTGGTGTTGAAAATGTCACTATTGAGCTCACCGTCTTCAAAAACCCCCATTTAGACTCAGAGAACGTGTTTCTAGCCCTTCTTAGAAGTCATTTTAGTCCAGGACTCAAGTTAATCCTTCAAATGTCAAGTGACTCTATCATGAAGCCATAGTTCTTTATGCGTTTCACATCAGCATTCACCAAGATTCTCCCAGGGTATAAAGTATATACTTTTTATACTTTATATACTTTTTATATACACAAGTACGCAGGAATTCACGACACACCTCTCTCTAAGGAAGTGTATTCTGTGACACCCTTACCTCACAGCGAGTTCCCATGTGCGTAACCTTCCGTCCATCTTCCGCCCACCTTCCGCCCACTTTCCGCCCACCTCCAGAGGTTCCAAGGTTCCACTCTTTTGTCATGCAGGTTTCAATAGCGTTCAATTTCATGCGTTACTTGCGTCCCTTGAACCTCCTATACTCAATTTTCTTTTTCTAATAAGGCCCATTTGCACCGACTCGGAAGGGATTTTGCTATCTGATTTGTTAGAATGATCTCGTCCAACCAATCGGCGATCAGGAAACTTTTCCGGGCTAAAAGGACACCGCTGCGAGTCGGTGTGAATCTGCCTCACTGAAAAGAATTGACTATAGTTGAACCTAATGAAGTTGTGGTTTGGGACTTCTCCTTTGCCTGGGGCTCTGATCCCGAGGTCGTTAAGAGAATCCACACATTAATGTATCAAAAATATATATGGCTTATTTGAATATGAAAAAAACACGTCAAAATGTGCAAAATTTGTCATATATATATATATATATATATATATATATATATATATATATATATATATATATATATATATATATTCAAATCTAACATTAAGCACAATGACAAAACACCACAGGATTTGCAATGCTTGCTTACCAGAATGCATGAAATATCACATGAGGTGGGGCTGAAGATAAATAGAAGAAAGACAGAGATGATGAGAACGGAGTATGCAATGGAAGATGAAATATCATTAGAAGGAGAAAGGATTAATGAGGTGGAATAATTTACGTATTTAGGGACAATGATCTCCAATACAGGGTCTTTAGAATTGGAGTTCAGTGAAAGATTGAAAAAAGCAAATCAGACAATGGGTAGGTTAGCTAAAATCTGGAGATCAAATCACCTAAAATTTCATATAAAAATCAGACTATATATCAGTTTAGTGAGATTGGTGTTACTCCATGGACATGAGTCATGGTATAACAATGGAACAATCTCCAATGGATTTAGTATATATGAAAATAAAGCCCTCGGGATTAGAAATGAAACTATAAGAGAGATTACTCGAGTACCATATGTGGATGAGATCATGATGAGGGGTAGATTGAGAGGTTTTGGGCATGCTCTTGGCACTCCCCAAGAGAGATTGGTTCACCAAACTTTCAACTGAGCTCCAGAAGGCACTAGAAGAGTTGGGAGACCCAGGCCTACATGGCTGATACTATGAAGCGTCAAGTCGAAGATGACGAATGTAGAAGTATCGAATTAAAAGCTCAAGAGAGAAACGACTGTTGTATTACTTTGCGTCAATAGGCGTAGGGGGAGATGATGATGATGATGATGATAAGGACACCCATATTCTTTGAGAGAGAGAGAGAGAGAGAGAGAGAGAGAGAGAGAGAGAGAGAGAGAGAGAGAGAGAGAGAGAGAGAGACTTCATTTCCTGAATTGCTAAAATGACCATCTAAGATAAAAATGCACTAGGTAAAAAAAATCATATTGAACTAGAAAAGCACTCAGAGTGCAAACCTCCGCCACGGCAGCTTATTTCGGTCGACATTTTGCTCGCCCTTGACCTTTTATCTAGGACCTTCAAAACTGAATCACTTCCACGTAGCAACATAACAATTAATTCCTGAGTTTCACTACTTCATGAGTACAATTGTGGTAAGGATGTTGTTCACAAACAGATAAAGACACGAATAGGGGCGAAAACATAACCTCCTTCAAACTTCGTTAGCGGAGGTAAAAAGTGAATGGAAATTTCGAAAAGAATAACTCGATATATTTCGTTTTATTTGCTTTAGTGGGTTTCAATTATTCAACTAAACCGAGATTAAAAACATAGAAAAAAACATTACCTAAACTACATATATACATACACATGCATACATACATACACTATATATATATATATATATATATATATATATATATATATATATATATATATATATATATATATATATATATATATATATATATATATATCGAAAGCAAGGGAATTAATTCAGAAAAGCGTTTGATATGTACATAAAAATGAGATTAGGCCTAACCATGTGAAGAATTTTCTTCACTACTCTTCTTCTTCATAGTTCATACGTAGACTTTGTTATTGTTCGTGACGTCACGGCAGGGAAAAATGTGAGTAATGTGTCTTTCTTGAGCGAGTGTCCCAAGATTAATACTTATGTGTTTTTTGTATACAGTATTCTACCGTAAGTATTTAGGTACAGTATTTTAAATCTCTTAATTACAACTCAAGTCTGCTAGTCTACGAGGTATGGTTGTCCACACACGTAAGCCCGACTTGCCAAATTACCTTTTAGTTTCATTTTTTATTCTGTATGCCAGATGTTTAGAATTAGGATTATCTTTGCCCCCTGGAGTTGCAAGATTTCACCTTGTTTTCTAAATAAGTGTGTTGCTTGAAATTCACAAGGCACAAGGTTTTTGAGCCTGTCCTAAATGAGAGTTGGCACCTCAAGACTGTAGGCCTACGCACCAAGATACGCTTTTTTTTTTTTTTTGGGAAGGAAGGAGGACGCAGCTGACCTGAACTCGACGGTACAAACATACAGGCCACGGTACGAAACGGAGCTGCCCAGTCAGGCTCCAATGTCAACCTCGTGCTCCCACTCTCCATCACTAGCCTGTCCCCTTACACAATAACTAACCAAGAATACGTAGAGGAGGTCAAGCAGATGACCAGTGTTAGTGCATAGCTGGTAATTCTACAGCACGTCGGTTCCAGTCTTAGGGGCTAGTTGGAGAACTTGGAGGGGGCCGTTGACTCTGCAGAATAAGTGCTGTAGGCCTAGTGAGCAAACTGAAGACCGCCACATTTAGGACACGGGCGCCCACAACAGAAAAAAAAAATCTTGTGAGTTCAACTAATGGCCATTCCTCCTTTAGATAAGTTTCAATTTCTCATAAGTTAAGTTTAGGTATTATTTTGGCATTACATATTTCGGGCTGCGTGCATGGAAATTAATGTATTCATATTTTTTTGATCTTGGTAATCGCTTGAGGTCACTGACCACATGTTGGGACCTCACAGCATCCTACTGCACAAATTGTTGATCAGAATTTTTTTACTCTTATTTATTCTGTCGAGGTTTAATCCACGAGTTAATTCCGTTTAACGTTTTCAATTTTTTGTGTTGTAAACTCACTTATTCATTTTATCATATGTAAAACTTATAATTGAGTTACTGATATTTTTTCCAATTTTTAATTTTGTTGTGTTAAAATCATCGAGTTATTTCCATCCCTTTTTCTGTAATAAATCATTTGGAATAGATTACACATTTTGGTATCCTTAACCATTTATGCTATGGGACGGGTCAGAAGTACCCAAGGTGTTGAGAGTAACCTACTCTAAACAGGTAAGTTGGTATCGGCGAGTGTACGCTCTTTAACTTAGTGCTTTGAAGGTGAAGATCCCCATTTAACTTTACTTTATACTTTTATACTCCACTGTTCCCCCCTTTTTTTTATTGTCTCTAGTTGCATTAACGTAAGATACCTGTACAGCATCTCACTGGGGTCACTGGGACGGAGTCGAAACAGAGCCTTAGAGTGAGATGACTCTAGCCCTGACAAAGCTAGAGTAGGCCATAAATTATTTCAAAATTAACGTGTGGAGTTCTCCGGCCTCTGGACAGTAAAATTGCCTCCTTTTGTATTTTAGAGTGAAGGTTAGTGAACTATGGCAGTAAAGTATTAGCAGGGCGTTTGTGTCCCGAGAGTAAGTGCTCATTATCCTCCCCTGTTGAGCTTTGGGTAATTGCCGTAGGGAGACTTTCCTGGACTAAGTTCCCACTCAACCATTCAGATAAAAATTCTCCACAAACCAAACACGTAGTTACTCTGTTAAAGTAATGTTCTACTGAAATTGAAAATCAAATATCAACATGTAAAGTAACAAATAAATGTTTTATTAAATACCTGTAATATTCTGCTTTTAATTTTTGGATCAGAAACTAAAGCCTTAGGAAATAAGTTCATTACAACTCGAAGAGCTATGGAAAGAATAATGATGGGAATAACACTAAGAGACAGAAGAAGATCAAAATGTATACGAGAGCAAACTAAAGTAGAGGATATTCTAACAACATATGAGAAAGAAATTGACATGGACAGGACATATAATGAGAATGACTGACAGTACATGGGCATTAAGAATAACAGAATGTATCCCTAGATATTATAAAAGAAACAGGGGAAGGAAGAAAAGGCGATGGATTGACGAACTAAGGAAGTTTGGGTGTGTGGACTGGCGCAGAAAGACCATAAAAAGAAGCAAGTAGAAGTACATGTCTGAGGCCTTTGTTTTGGAATAATAAAAAATGATAAAATTTAGGGGTTGGAACACCAGCATAGATGGTATTTACTATAACTCGAAATCAATTTAAAAAAAAAAAAGATAATCTAAAATGTTTAAACGACCAATACGTCCAAACTATTAAATTGCAAACCAAATCCAACATAAGAATTAATGCTACCAACTCCGCTAAAGTTTATAAGTAGTTTCAAACAATATTTACCGAATCTGTGGAGCCAAGATACAATCTCTCTCTCTCTCTCTCTCTCTCTCTCTCTCTCTCTCTCTCTCTCTCCACATAGCCTAAACACACTAGGTATATACGTGGACAATACCAGTAGCGTATTGTCAAAAGTTCCCATTGCCATAGTGTCACATGGGCAAAGTATTAGACGATACGTGTACTGAACGAGTATTCCTCTAACTACCCCTTAACAATGCCTTTGAGGGAGAGAGAGAGAGAGAGAGAGAAACTTAGCGAAATATAAACAACCTTATTAACCCAACCACGAACCCCTAGCCAGCCTCACAACCCGAAGTGAACCCTAGCCAACGGCCACAGAAGTTGAAGAACAGGAAACATAACTTTAAAATCTTCATTGACAGTTTTGTTGTACGTAAAAAAAAACTCATTCTTTAAAAATGATATCTAACAATATTCAAGTCATTATATATATATATATATATATATATATATATATATATATATATATATATATATATATATATATATATATATATATATATACAGAGAGAGAGAGAGAGAGAGAGAGAGAGAGAGAGAGAGGAGAATAATAATAATAATAATAATAATAATAATCTACAGATTCAACCAAGCCCACGTGGCACAGTTCTTCAGGCAATAATACAGCTAAAACTAGAGGGGCACTCGGTAAGGCGCAGACCTTAGCTGCAGTAGCTTATTTCTTGACCTTTTGCTCGACCTTGACCTTCAACATGCATTAATTGGCGTGGATTTTCATACACTCAAATATGAACCAATTTTAAAGTCTCTGTGACAACGATGTCCAAACTTATGGCTGATTATGTGAATTGGACATTTTTCTTGACCTTGACCTTCCAAAATTTAATCATTTCCAGCTTTTTACATAAGTTAATCCCTACATGTTTTATTACTCTACGATTAGAATTGTAGCCAGGAAACTGTTCACAAACAAACTCAAATTACTAACGCACAAACATGGGGTAAAACATAACCTCCTTCCAACTTTGTCGGCGGAGGTTATAACAGTAAGCCTAAAGTCACGTGAACTATATGTCAACCCACTGTTAGTTCCTGCTTACAAGACTCTCAATGAGAACAACTGCCATTTGTATCCTCCAGTCAACATGGACTAGTTATAAACACTTACAAATGCAGCTATCTCTATTCCACTGCAGGACATAGGCCTCAGACATATCCTTACTCATGTCTGGGGTTTGGCTATTCATCAATGGACTGGCCACAATGAATTGGTGATAGTGATGATCGCTCACAGCAAACCAACCTAGTATTGGGGCCCTGATAAAAACGGCTTTGCTTAACATCACGATACATAAACCCTTTCACCAAGTCAATAAAAGTATATAAGAAATCAATGCTTCAGTAAATGTACCTTTGACGCAAAGGATTAACCTAAAATCTCCTCATTAAATTCAAAAAGATATATATGCGTACACGATATTTATTGCTTTATACGAATACTTAGCTTAAAATCTCTCTCTCTCTCTCTCTCTCTCTCTCTCTCTCTCTCTCTCTCTCTCTCTCGTACGAAAGGTGCAACCCCTTAAAGCTAATTTTAGCCAGCTCACATAAAGTTCATCTCAGATGTATAATGCCAAACTTCCTTAAATTATGTAAAGAAGTTTGTCCACGTGAAGCGAACTTTTCCAGGATTATCTTTATGATGTCACCCAACATGCTGGTGTTATTCCAGTCATGTTCTGTAAGTTCTTTACAGAAATTATTCCAGAGAGACGATTTTTTTGCAAGGTGACGTCATAATTTCCCATAAATGGCAGATCTTAAAAATTACGACTCATCCACCGTTGATTTATATAATTATGGCAATCATAGTCCTGATAAATGTTATAAATTTGATTGTTTTTATACTAGTTTTTGGTTGTTGCTTGAAATGAGTCTTAATTATTTTTTTCCAAAGACTAGAAATTCTGAAATTTAGACACAGATGGCGCCACTGCTTCTACAAGGACACTAAAGAAACTATTCGTTGTTTTGTCATCCTTGATATGTCAAGTCAACGTTGGTGAAGTTACTTTTTCTCTGCTTAGGTTATAGTGGATTTAGTCTTAAAAGTGGTATTCATCTAGATGTCAAGTGTCATTTCTTACAGTGTTAAGTCCAGCTAAGTTCTGTGGTATAAAGATTGTTAATTCTACAGGCTCCTTTTCACACACCAAGAACCGGCAAGATTGTATAAGCTCTTGGGTAATATGTCCAGTTGCGCCAGTTAAGTTTGTGAAACTTGCAATATGTTAAATGTTCCTGTCAACCATCAAAGTGTATAAATATTGCTTTCCTAAACTTGTAAGTTTGTAAGTTTTAATCTTTTAATCGTACTTTAGTTAGTTTGTGCAAAGTTTATTAGATAATTTTGTGCTTTTAATGTAGAATATGTAATTACCTAAATGTCCTTGTCTTTTAAACCAAATCGTTAAGCCATGAGTGTAACTGCTTATTTTATTACTGTTCTTTTTTTCAAATGTTACTGTTTGTTACTGTAGCTTGCACGGCAATAAAGAAAACCGTAATTTTAATCTGGAAGTTCTCCATTTAAATATACTGCTCTCAGCCGTATTTCAGTAAAGTACATGTGACCATAATTATTAACTTTTACGGGTTGGTAACCTTTGTATCACTCCTTTACGTCGTTAAATCTGTTTCAAACGGTCAGGATATTTATTCCAGGAATTTTATAGATTTTTAGGGTATTTAAGTTATTGATGAATCGGTTTGATTTTAGCAATTGAGTCTGTCTGTTTTAGAAAGTTTGAAATTAATGTTTAGAGGTAAACCAATTAACTCTTTAAAGTTTGGCCAGTCTTGCTAGCTTAATTTCCTGCACAACAAAGCTACGAAACCATAGTCCATTTCTTTTAGCGAGGTAGATTTGCTGATCGTTGATTGGTTGGTCAAGATAATTCTAACCAATCAGCGATCAGGAAACTTTTCAGAGCTAAAAGGGCACCGCTGCGAGTCTGTGCAAATCTGCATCGCTATAAGAAATGGACTATAGTGATTACTATCAGTCGAATTGTTTAATGTTCATTGTTATTTAAAGTTTAGCAAAACCTCTTACGGAGTAAAATCTTTTATGAAGTAATTTTCATACACTTAATTTTATGAATAGACTGTTTACCGTATATTGCGACATAACTTTAATTCTCGGTCTACACTCTTATAGTTTTTTAGTCTGTTACATAATTCTTATTTCGATTTTTTAAGTAAAATTTGTTAGATAAATTTCACTTCGACGCGTTCATTTTTCTGTCCATCTATAACTCTGAAAGTGTATTATTTAAATGGGAAATAAATAATTTCGAATCTATTGAATTTCCCAGTTAAATAGAACATAAGAATCTTTTTAATAGGGTATCACATATTGGTTTTGGACGCATGAATTTATTTTACGGTAAAGATTGGTCCATTGAAAACCTGGTTTTACTAAAAGCTATTTGTTCCTGATTACTGCTTATGTAGCCTACACTTAAGTTTGGCGTAGAAAAGTTAAAAATCCTGGATTAAATGTTGCAAGATTTAGTTTTAAAAACAGATATATTGGCGTATAAGCGTGATATTACTGTCACCAACCCGTGAAAGATAATGTAGGGTAAAGTTACGGTCTCATGCATTTTACTAAAATACGGCTAAGAACAGTATACTTATAGGGAATTTCATATCAAAATTAGATGTGTACAATGATGACAATGAATGAATTAGTTTGTGCATAAAAATACCGACTGGTTCTCATTCATGAACAGAATTTACTAAAACTTAGTATTAAAATTTATAAGCGGAATGTTTTAAAATTTAATTATTTTGAGACTAACTTTGGGGGAATATGAAATCTAGACTTGTTTAATCCTAAAAAATTAGCATTTATAAGAGCTGGTGTAAAATTTTATGTCTTCTTAATCATTATAGATTAGCTTATATGAACTAGAGAATAAACTGAAAAAATAAGCCTACCAAATGGCATTTAATTAGATAGTTTTGAACGTTACTATCATAAGTTAGAGATTCTAATGTTACCATAAAGTGTTGATGTTTTAGTACTTTCAATTGCTAAGTCGTAAGATCTTGGGTAAAAGTTTTCAAGGTACTGAATGTTATCAATCAATGCTGATAGAAAAGATTGATATACACCAAGCAAATATTTAATTCGGTATTTTATTGGCAGCTTATCCTAAGCCAGCGAATGTAAGACTTTACTTTTTTACAATTGGTAAAGACCACAGATCTTCTTTATCTAAACTGATTTCAAAATCAGTCTTCAGTCCCTTAAACTTTCTCTTTACTTTGGTTACCAGGATTTCCTAATGAAATATTTTTATTTATTGTTAATTATGTTGAAACCTTTCAGACGCTGGCTGTACTAGGAATCCTGCTCTTCTGCTGAATGCATCCTGTCAAATTTTCAAAACCAACGCTTCCTAGCAAATGTAATTCGAAATCAATGGTAAGAATTCACCCGACTCTCAAAAACTCCCTTTTTTTCATATAATTTTTATATCAATATATTCACATCTTTTGAAGTCTCAACATCGTCATGATTTTACGAAGTTAAAGGTTAACTAGTTTTATATTTGACTGGTATGACCTTGTGATTTTATTTGGACTGATATTGTATTTCTATGGCTGTGGTTTGTAATAATTTTACTTTAAAGTTAGCTAATTTTATTTTTGACAATGTTCCAACATAGTAGTGATGAGTTTACTTTGTTTAAAATTAGCTATTCTATTTGTATGCCTTATAACTTGCAATAACTTTACTTGGTTTAAAGTTGGCTAGTTTTATTTGAATGATTGGCGACCATTAAAACTTTATTTTATATTGGCTAAATATTGATATAAAGCTTTTCTTCCAGATGGTAATTGGTATGGCAGCGTAGGATAGTGAAACTTATCCATCTGGCCACAAACCAGTCAACGTTATATATGAAGGATTGTGTGGAATGCGAACTAAAGCACTAAGGTATTTTTTTCAACCTTGAAGACAAACTACGGACATTGGTTCTGTGACGTTTTACCCACTTTACCCACAATGGAGCAGGCAAATGACTGAATGCTTCGAAGTACTTCTTCTCAAATGTGGAATTGTATGAGTCATTTGAGTCTGCAAATGGTTGAGGATTTAACCAGGACAGTACGCTGACACGGGTTCTTGCCACTGGACGCCCTATATCGACCGTATCAACCATATTCCTGGGTCTTCTAGTGGTTGATGATTCAACCAGGACAGGGCGACCCGTAATCGACCAGACTTTGGCTCTGGCAAAAAATTTGAAGTGAAAAAAATTCTAATTTAAAAGCACAAATAAAACTGATTTAAAGCACAAAGTTTTATCTATGAAGTTTTAAAAAAGTATTTAGATTTGGAAGTGTACCGAATGTTACTAGTTTAAATTCATTAATTTATTTTTTCTTTTACAAAAGATTTAAAACTTTGTCAAACTGTAATGCCATATTTCCAATCTGAGCAATGTTTCAATGCTGTTTAAGAAAATATTTTATAGATCTGCATAATTTTCTCAATACTAAAGTTTCAAGTTTTATAGTTGTGCAATTTCATGTATTTCTATTTCCAATAAGTTTTTTCTCATACTGAAGTTAAAATCTGTATGGATCTGTTTTTTTTCTTTTCTTCAATAATGTTTTTACAGTTGAAACTGTAAATTAAAGTTCAGATCTAAATAAAGCAATGAATTTAATTTTTTGCGATTTTCTACTCTAGGGGAGGCATGCCTTAACTGTTCGTTGGTTTTAAGTAAAAGCTATTAAGTATTAATATATTGTGATGTTTGTTTGGTACATGAAGGTTATGGACATTTTAATGTGTGGCATTTGTCTACTTTAGGAAAAGTTTAATTCTCTCTATATGCATATTCGTACTTTATAAAGTAAGTTTAAAGAAAAAAATATTTTCGACTAGAATTTTTTGCAATTCCATTAATATTTTTGGATTTAATAATTTTCAGACTCTGCTGCTTAAGATTAAACTGAACTCCGGGGTTTGCAAGTTGCTAGTGTATAAATAGGAACGATTTCCATTTGTATTTGGCGTGTAAACAATGTACAAACGAGCTACAAGCGAGGGGTGTGCTCTACAACGTTGTGTCACACACAGGTGACGTTCATAAGTCATGGTTCTCTAGTGTATTTACTTATCCTTTTGGGAAGTTTATTCGAAGATTGAAGGAAAATATAAAGTGTAAGCTTTGAACATATTGGGTAAGCTTTACCTTGAACATTCAAGGAGAAAAAATTTGTGGTACATAATTTGAACTTGTTCTTTCCCTTGAATAGAATTTTGAGTGTGGGGGAGTATTTTCCCCACTGTTTGGGAAATATAACTATTCTGGCATACCTTTTACCACGTTCATAAGGTCTATCTCTATCTGCATACTGTGACCTTTGCAGACTGTCTGCAGGCTTTGCCACAGAAGTTTAGTTTGATGGTGTATAAGGATATAGTTGGCAGATTACTGTCAAAGTAGTGAGGTATGGTACGGTAACGATTGTAAGTCTTTAAACATTAATCTTGGTGCTGTGTAACAAAACTGATTTATGTATAAAAGCTAATGGGAAGGTGGCTGGAACTTGTCACTTTTGGAAACTAATGTATAAAAGCTAATGGGAAGGTGGCTGAAAATTCACATTTTAGAAGTTTCATGACTGTTGCATAGATTAAAAATTAAAGCAACTGTGTTACTAATGAATGGGCGTAAACCACCAGCAAGGATTAGTTTACTTTTCGATTAGTTTTCCAGTTTCAAACGGTGGGAGATTTTCCAGGAGGGCGTCCTCCCACCCCTCAATTTGTGGTGTGAGTTGAGAGAGGCAGAGACACGCACTGAAAGCTAATCTACAATAAATTATGTAAGTTAGCTTCCGAAATGAGCTGGAGGTAAGGTACTAGCGCCTGCCTTATTTGACTTATTGCCTCTAGGCCCTGCTATACAAAAAAGGCTTGGTGTGGCGTCATAATTAAAGAAACTGCGACCATCAATTGAGTTTCTCTCAATGTTTTTCCAAGTATATATGATAGACTTGTAGTTCATCAGGATTGGGGAAGAGTCATGGTATTTAGTTGCTGGGAGACTTCTGAAATGATATACTGGCTGCAAAGTGATAGAGCGCCCATGCCTGCCTATGGGGGTCAGGCAATCCGAATCATGAAATTATATAGGAAGGTAGTACACATGACCTGTCGCTTGTGTCCCACTATCAACCGTTGTAGTGTCCGAGGAACCTTGTGCTTTTAAGTCAAATGTTGATCATAGTTTCAACGACAAGAATTTGTTTAATGAAATTTGGTATCTAGAGACGATGATGCACGTACTGCAACAATTACATATGAATTAGCAAATTAGTGTGAACGTGAACAGAGTGGAGGTTAAAACATACATTAACTCTTGTGTAAAATCAGGAACCAGGTATGCGCAAAATAATTATAAAAAAATCGAACAGGAAACTAATATTAATGCGCTCACAAAGTATGGTGCTTCCGGACATCGTCATTTATTTCGTACTATGACAGCAATGAGGAAATGCCAGGTGCTGAATGATTATCTGATCATGAGGTATCGTAGTTTTATCAAAATCATTGTAATTTATTCCCATTACAGTAAATCTACTTCTGGTCCATGTGTAAGGTTCTTGTGTAAACTCCGGTCCTATTGTCACATGACTTCTTAAGCATCCTTTATTTTTGAATCCTTACATTATATCTTCCTCTGCTATGCCGGGTTTATCTTGGTTCACATAGCAATATTAATGGGCTGTGTTCTTGCGTCTCCTAAGAGCCATGTTGTGCTGGACAAATGTCGTCCTTCATAAATAGCCAATCCCTCTGCAAGTTAATAAGATAAAAATACAGTTCTAATAGATTAGTTCAGGCTCATTCTTCTGATAAGTAGCAAGCTTAAGGGTTGCTCTTGTGTCTTGCAGTGTCGTTAAACAAGTCATAGTTTATTTCTTTAACTGATAAACGCTGACAATTCATGGCTTTGACCACCAAATGTGTACGTTTACAGGCAAATTATTTGTCTGCAGGCACTGCTCAACTGTATGGACACAACGTAAACCAGCTTTCACAACACTACTTGGTTGTGTTCAGATCTGAGGGTAATCTTGTATTAAGATATAATAAGCTATAATGTGAAATTAATCAAAGCTATCGTTCTTCTAGTATGAATGATTTATCTGATCAGTTTTGATATAAACTTTAAAAGGCTCTAAGTTACTTGTTTGCAATTGGACAATGTCGTGTGATATAATGAACAGCTTCGCACTTTATATCCTGAAAGTAGACATGATAAGGAAATATAAAGATCCTGTTTAGTTCTTTAACTAAAATCAAGGTATTCTGGAGACAAAGGCAAAGGTGGTAGTGATGTGAATATCTGGCCCCGTTGCGGCACAAAATTTATAATTATCTACTTTGTCGATTTCCAAACTTACTTCGATCTTCCTGTCCAGCTTAACAATTTTGCTTGATACTGTAACTGAATGGCTATTTCACCAGATAGACCGTAAGAGCTTAATCTTGTAGAATCCAACCTTTGCGAGAGAAAAAAAAAATATATGAAACATTGATAATTGTTACAATCGTTAATTTTCTTCAAGATATATCTGCATGAATTACTGTGGTTACCTGAATGGAATTGAGAGTCAAATAAACTATGCTATTATATAGTCCTCTACAAAAATACACACTTAAATTAGTTTCAATAGCTGTTTAACCTCTCTGGAACGTCTCGATGCGAGTTCATTTAGAATTTATTCAAAGATCCTTTGTGAAATTACGCTCGATTTTAATGTTACAAATCCATTATCCATTAATTATTTATCATATAACCTTTATGAACATATTTTGATATATTTTTAGTCGCTATTCCACGAAATTTGCTTTTGTATCTACGAAATAAGAAATTTTGAAATGAGTTTTCTAAGGCAAATAAAGTATTGTAGTCACCCATAAAAACCTTTTCTTTTAATAGAAGCTGGTACATTTTCTATTCTTATAAAGGCATAAACTAATGTAAATAGGACTCCGGCACTTTTTTATGCTTGTAACTCTATTAGATAATGAATAATCGTTACACTAACGTCTTTTCAAAAACTATTTAGTCCAACCAGTCAATCTTAGAAGGGTTTACTAAGCTTCCGGCTAAAATACTAGCTCAATTACTGACTGAAAACAGATAAAGACACCGGGTTTGGTTGAGGCCTCTGACTGGTTGAAACATACTGTAGAATTGATAGCTACAAAAGATTCAGTAAACACGTAGATACCTCGTTAGGAGGGTGTGGTATTTATCTAGTGCTTCTGTAAAGAAGAAAGGTATTTCAAACTATTTTTTCTTAAGTTCTCGTGAATATGCTTCTTCTTTAGTTGACATAGATGCGAATATCTTGCCGTTTTCTTTTAAAATAGATTATTGTTTTGTCGATATTTAATTTGTTTTTTAATAACAGTATTGTTTTGTTTTATTTGCAATACGTTAATAATTCTAATCAATTTAGTATTATGGTATGAAAAGACGATTGGCAAATGCGTGTCTCAACAATAAATATTGTTTATCTCCAAAAGGAGAAAAAAATAATAGATGCATGTCGTCTGTAGGTTCTAGACCCTAAAACTATATGACAAGCTCCCACTAGACATCCGAAAGACTGAAGATGTCAAAGCTTTTAAGAAGAAACTAATGACTTCCTTGTTTCCAAAGTGCTTTGATAATGTGGATTTGACTATTAACATGGGATACGCTGTGTCAAACTTTAGGTATCTAAAAACGTCTACAACAAACAGATCTTGTAGGATCTGTAGTGCGTAGGCTCTCTTTGTGTGATAGGACCAGGAAAACATCTATTAAAGTAACCATAATTTGTGTTTTACATAAAGTACATTTGTGACAATTGTTGTACTATGCAGAACCAAATATTTTGTTGCAGCCAAAGATCTTTCAACTGGATAATTGATTGAAATTATAATTTTTACTATTCAAGATCTCTATAGAACAGGATAATCATTTGTGTTACTGGTTAAGTTATTTAAGAATATTATTGTATGTCTTTGATCAGAAATTCATGGTTAATGCTTTTAATAGTCTGAAAATTTATACTGAATTATATGTAGTAACGCAATCAATCTTTCGGTGTTTGAATATGTGTAACAGAAAATACGACTGAAGTATATCAGCGTACATTATTGGATATCTAGTGACACTGAATCAGACTTCTTACTCAAGGCCGCAAGAGCTGTACCATTAGCAATTGTGCCATCCTTAAATAAAGGCCATCTTACGACAGGATACATGTTTTCAGTGCAAGCTTAGCTGGTTTTTAGGTAGCTCACATAGCTCAGTAATCGCTTAGGTAACTCATATAGGCGCTTTGATACTTACCTCTGCCAAACAAGTTGGAAGGAAGTTATGTTTTACTCCCTGTTTGTGGTTTGTTTGTGAACAGCTTCCTGGCCACAATTTTAATCGTAGAGCAATGAAACTTGCATCAATTAACTTATGTAAAAAGCTGGAAATTATTAATTTTTGAAGGTCAAGGTCAAAGGTCAAGGTCACAGTCAAGCAAAATGTCCAATTCACTTCACATTATCAGCCATAAGTTTAGACATCGTTGTCACAGAAACTTCAGACTTGGTTCATATTTGAGTGTCTGAAAATCCACGCCAATGATTAAATGTTAAGGTCAAAGGTCAAGGTCAAGATCGAGCAAAAGTTCTAGAAATAAGCTGCCATGGCGGAGATCTGCATTCTACTGAGTGCCCCTTTAGTTTGTTGTGGAATGACAAGAGAGTAAATCAAATTTCTTACCAGTAATTAAAGTCATACTACTGAAGAAGTATTCAATTCAGATAATATCCCTTTTGATAAAGTAGTATATTATTATTATTTCAGGTATATTCCTGCTAACACTAAACCGTTATGGTTTTACACCATAGTATGAGTACTACAGCTAGTATAATGTTTATAGAATAGTATAAACAATGACAATGAAACAATCTCCAACAGGTTTAGTAGATTTGAGAATAAAGCCCTCAGAAGAATATTGGGAGTTAAATGGTAGGACAGGATTAGAAATGAAACTATTAGAGAGATAACTCGGGTACCCTATGTGGATGAGATTATAATAATAATAATAATGTTTATTGGACAAAAACATATTTACATACAAAATATTTACAAAAAAAGACTCAGTCCAAGCCCATGTGGAGCAGAGCTCTTCGAGCAATAATACAAATAAAATATCATCAATTAAAAAAAATTATAAAAAGTAAATATTGATATAGATAAACTAAATGTACACATACATATACATAAGTATATACATATGCATACATATACACATACATAAATGGCGATGGTTTGGGCGTTCTCTTCGCACTCCACCAAACTTTCAACTGGGTTCCACAATGCACTAGAAGAGTTGGAAACCCCAGGCCTACATGACTGAGGACTACGAAGCGGGAAGTAGGAGATGATGGATGGAGAAGTATTGATTTAAAGACTTAAGATAGACACGACTGGCGAAATCCTGCCGAGGCCCTTTGCGTCAGTCTGCATAAGTTAAGTAAGATAGTATTCCTACTAGTATTACTTGACTTTATTTTACTTTAAGAGCTGTTTCCCTGGTCATATCAAGCAAGGAAACCCTGAGCCCTACATGAGCTACTAGATCAGTTTGTCGTATACATTCTGAGGTATTTAGAGCATTCTATGTTAATTGTCAAATCCACATTATCACACTCAGAAAAGAGAAAGTCTTCAGTTTCTTCTTGAAATTATTATTATCAATTCATAAAATATGGTAAAATACTTGATTGAGATGAATTTTTAAATTAGGTGTGAATGGCTGTTAAAATACTATGGGTTCCCTCAAAAAAAATTTAGTTCAGAAAGATCCGATTGTTTTCATTTTCTAAAATATAGTAAAGGATCAAGTGGGTGCGTTCAAGAAGAAGGGTTTGGTAACATAAAACTGCTATCGTATACGCTTCACTCGTAAATAGCTATTAGATACTAAATGCTGTTCATACAAATGTCATTTTAAAGTCTATTATGATTTAATTTTTTGTATCACATGATTACCCATATATATCCTGTCATAAATGTGATGAAGAGAACCATAGAAATGAAGATTGTGTTGGAGGTCTCTGATTGGCTGAAGCAAATCTTTCACTTTCTCGACTAATTCTAGGGATTTGTCCCCCAAATAGGGCTATTTTAGCTGTTAGAGACAAAGAAGATAGGAAGGCTCAGGCTTTTAACACACAAATGAGTGTGCTATGAAAAGATGCCAGATACTCCCATGCGAAACGAATGGCTCCATCTGTTGAGCGAGCAACCAAACATTCAGAGCGGTAATGCTTACGGGTATATAGGATGGAATTCGATTGTAAAATTTGCAACATATTTGTTCATAATTTGCATTACTATGTCAGTATATTTTACTCATATATTCATGACATTTTTAAATTTTAGGTAACTAAATTGCAAATTATGTTTCTCAGTCTATTTTTCAGAAATTCAATAGCTACATCTCTTATGATTTAGTTAATTTTCTTGCAAATTTAAGTATTGTACAGTATATTACAACCATTTTTAAATGTTCTATACAATACCACATACGAATAAATTAAAACATACTGTATATCTGATTTGTTAAACTTAGCCACAAATGCTTATGTGTAGGCATACATTTAATTACAGTTTGTAGGCCACTGGGTAAATGTGTAGGAGAGCTCCGCGGAAGATCTTGAAGAATTTAAACACCTACAATTCACTATTATATCATATAGAACGCTTATATAATAGTCAATATATGAGCAGCTTCTATTTAACGAAGATATTCGTGTGTATAGTTATGTTTCACTTGGATTTTTTCTAAGTGTTTGTTTTTGTTTACTGTGTGATGTCTTGGCTAAAATGAGCTGTTTCACCGCCTTACTGCGTATGGCAGACTAGTTCTCAATGCTATTCTAACCAATAACAGGTGTTTTCTTGACGTCACACTGTTTGAAAACCAATCATGGCGGTTTTTACAAATCTAGCCAATGCTGACACTTATTACTTCACTTATCCCTGCTATTTTTCCACCAGTTACCACAGTTTACGTGAAGTTCCGCGGAGGAATATTTTTGCACGTCTCGGATCTCCCTTCAAACTGAAAAGCTCATTTTGCCGTGAAGTAAGGAGCAATTAGCAGGACCTTCATCCCGTTCCGACTGTGTCACTTGTGACAATTGCTTTATTTCTTATGGGGATTTTTGTGTACATTATTCAGGGAAAGTTGATTTGCTAATTGCATTTGCTCAACGTCATGGTTTGATTTTGGCAGAGAAAAAGTGCCCTAATTGTGAAAATGTGTGCCGTATAGATTACAACAAATTAGCATTCCGGTGTGATCGTAGTGTGGTTACTTGTGGGAAAAGGAAGAGGAGGTGCAATTTTTTCGTGTCTTGTTTCAAAGGTACATGGTTTGGAAACGCAAAGTTAGATATTGAGACTAATTTGAAGTTTGTGTTCCTTTTTTTGCAAAAGGCGTTTTCATTTGAATTTGTTTCGTTTAGGGGTACAGGGCCCCATAGGCTAGGTTAGGTGGGTGTCTTAGGTTCGGTGGTGCCCTGAAAATTACTGTGGCCTTAAGGGGGGGTCGCAGGGGGGGCGGAACCCCCCCCCCCCGGTAGGCCTAGGTAGGGGTACATGGCCCCATAGGCTAGGTTAGGTGGGTGTCTTAGGTTCGGTGGTGCCCTGAAAATTACTGTGGCCTTAAGGGGGGGTCGCAGGGGGGGGGAGCCCCCCCGGTAGGCCTAGGTAGGGGTACATGGCCCCCAGGGTAGGGTAGGTAGTTGTATTAGGTTCGGTAGTGCTCCGAAAAATCACTTTTCTCCTCCTCCCCCCACCCAAAAACCCCGCTTCCCACTGGGGTCCCCCATAATTGTAGTAGTAGGTTTATGCTTACATTTTCTGTGTAAGAGTTAGGTGGTTGTAGGAGGATTATCTCACAGTTTCAAGGTAACTGTAGCTCTAATTTACTGTTTTCTTTCGTTTTCTATTTTTAGAAACTTTTAAATCGAGCGCGGAGGTCTCCTACACAATTACCGGCCACTGTAAGATGGAGAGATATTAGGTGTATAAAAACACAATTGTATTTTGTTTTTTATTGAAATGGAAAAGCATGATGCACTCATGTATAGTTTAGTATTATAAACTAATAAATGTATAAATGTACAATCAAAAGGATCAAAATAACACAAAATTGTATCACACACAAAAATAATCAAAAGGGGGTTGGAAATAGAAATAAGGTAGCATACAAGCCAACAAAAAATGACAAAACAAAAGAGATTTAATGTGGATGCCTTGCCTTGATCTTACATCCAATATCAGTGGGGCTTACTCATTAGCAGCACATACTGCATGTATTATACTGTTTGGACTCACCGTTCTTTGTCCTTAGGGAACCTGTGAAATACCAAATGAGGATCGGTTTCTTTTTGCTTATGGCACACAACACACTTGTGTGACTTCTTTACTGTCGGCGCCATGAATTCGTTTGAGTCAACTGTCAAATTCTGAATATAAACAAACAGACGACAAACGATGTATACCTACAACGCCATCTGAAATCGGAGCAATCAACTATTGTGTTTACTTTGGAGTTGTCAACTAGCGTATTAACATTCTATTTTGAGCCTTCCTATCTTCCTTCAGTATATAGTCTTTGGCCCGGTGTAGTATATACAAGCCCCGCCCCCTCGCCCGTCATCCGTGGACAGGCTCCGCCCCTTTACGTTATACCAGCTACAGTTGTATAAACAACCTTTAAAAACACCCTTGTAGCTGTTTGAACAAAGCCTACTTTCTAATCAATTCCTGTAAATATATAGGATATGTATATGCCATTGAGGTTTCTCCCTTCCTAGGGAACGCTGTACAAAATTAACATAGTGTAATAAGTTTAGTTGAATGGTAACACTGTAAATCTCGCCAATTTTTGTTGGAAAGTCGAGAAAATTAAGTGGAATGCATACCATTTTTACGTTATATTTGGCTGAGACATGTGTATATATACGTGTGTGTTTTTATGATTTTTTTTTTGTGAATACTAATGAACAATATAGGCTATTAGCATTACGTTTAAAACATATTCATTTATTACAACACCCGGTTTTAATACCAATACATGGACAGCATTCGTATTAGCAGTCGAAACTTTTCTGGTCACTTCGATTGTATTTATAATTGCTTAGGCATTCCTTCCTGTCGTAAATCACATACTGTGGCAGTATGACCTCCAATCCACTATGAATACCACCACACACACACACATACACACACAAAAAAGTTTGGTTATGTTTACCTTTAGCGAGGGGCGCTATATAACTTTAGCCAAGGTCTATAGACCTTGACTTTAGCTATGCACAGAAAACTTAGGGAACTGACAGGAAACCAAGGTTTAGAGTAAGGGAGGCATAATGAGTTACAAATGGCCATTAAAAAATAGGGCAATTTAATTAAATTAGGGCACTTTCTTTAAGACTTCCTTGAAATACCCTAAGTAGTAATGCACAAATATAGATAAATGCTGATACCATTCTAGAACTGCATTTCATATGTGAATTAAACCCTACTGATTATATACATACATATTTATATATATATATATATATATATATATATATATATATATATATATATATATATATATATATATATATATATGGTGAACCGAATGATCATGAGTTTAGATCTCACTTATGCATTCGCCAGTTTAGGGGAGTTTTTTTAGATATCTGATGTTAATTTGCCTCCCCCCCCAAAAAAAAAAAAAAATTTTCCATCTAGTTCCCCAAGTTTGCAATGCACAGGTAAAGACAAGAGAGTAATTAAACAGATTGTAATAGGTAAATTTTAACCCCCCCCCCCCAAAAAAAATGAATAAAATAAAAAAGAAGGAGAAACTTCAAAACTTACAAAAGAATGTTTCAACCTTGTATTCACAAATATCACCTTACCAACTGATACAGCGTAACCCTGTGGGGAGTTTTTTATACATTGTGTTTTTACAGTATTATTGTTTTCATTTTGATTTATTTTTTTTTTCCTAGGGAAAAGTTTTATGTAGAGTTAATGATTACTATTTTTTCACAGTTGCAAGGTGCTTATGGATGTTGATATCAAGATTGTGCACTCAAAATCTCCTGAACATATAAGGGACTTTCCATGCTTCATGATGATCAGGGGGAATCACAATCATAAATACAGTGATAGACGTAGCCGTTACTTGAACATAACTGTTGAAGGTTAGGTGTATCCCATCCCCAAGATTCGATCCAAGTGTGTGGGGCATTTATCACATGCTAGAATGCAATCTCCCAAGACCAAAAAATAATGTAGAGACTTGCCACAGGAGATTCGAGACAGCCGTTGAAGGATCATACCAAATGGGAATTTACAAGATGATTCGAGACTTTATTAAAGAAACACCATCACACAGTCCAAGAAGTACGCTTTTGCAATTCACTGTCGCAAGTATCTTTGACCTTACGACCTGTATGGATGCATCTCCTGACCCCAAGTATAGATGAGCGACGACTAACTGCAGCAGCAGGCTAAACCTTGATTGCTGTTTCTTTTTTCCAACACAGTTTTCTTTTCTTTGCATTAGGCTAAAGGCTGCTTTCTGTTCACTTTTTCCAACATAGTTTTCTTTTCTTTGCATTAGGCTAAAGGCTGCTTGCTGTTCACTTTTTCCAACATAGTTTTCTTTTCTTTGCATTAGGCAAAGCCAAAGATGCACCTGTGTACCTCTCAAAGGTTTCCATTTCTCTTGATCAGTTGAAATTACATTGTTTTATAGACGCACCCATAGCTGATGACATCATTGATTATTCATTATGAATACTAATATTAACATTAACATTAACATTAATATTAGTATTATTATTATTATTAATATTATTGTTATTATTAATATTATTATTATTATTATTATTATTCATAAAACTCATATTATTATTATTGTTATTATTATTATTATTATTATTATTATTATTATTATTATTATTATTATTATTATTATTATTATTATTATTATTATTATTATTATTTGCTAAGCTAAAATCCTAGCTGGGAAAGCACGATGCTAAAAACCAATTGTTCCAAAAAAGAAAAATAGCGAAGTAAAGAAATTAAATAGATGAACTACAAGACAAGTAATGAACAATTACGAATAAAAAATTTACAAAACAGTATCAACATTGAAATAAAGCTTCCATATATAAACTATAGAATAGTGTGTACGAATGTAGCCTTAAGCAAGAGAAATCTACCCCAAGACTGTCAAAGACAATGTTACAGAGGTTATGGAACTATCCCAAGACTAGAAAACAATGGTTTCATTTCGGAGCAGCGTACCATAGCTGGAGTGTCTCAATCCTTATGAAGAGGAAAGTAGCCACTGAACAGTAGTTAAACCCCTGAACGAAGAAGAATTGTTTGGTAATCTCAGTGTTGAAAGGTGTATAGGGACAGATGAGAATGTGGAAAGATTAGACCAGACTATTCGTTGAATTTGTAGGCAAAGGAAAAATTAGCCGCAACTAGATATAGAGATCCAATGTATTCCTGTCTAGCCAGTCAAAGAACCCAATAACTCTAGCGGTAGAGTAAGAAATCAACACGTAAAATTGACAGACTTTTAAAACCCTTATTCTTCAACATGCTTAAACAGGTGCAACAATGAAGGAATAGATATAAAAGTAATGATGATGAATTGTTATGAAAAGGTTGTAGGCTACTTGCACGAATCCAACTATAAAACTGGTAAGAACTGGTAAGAAAGTTTTGAAAATTAAGTTATTCCAGTAACCTTTAGTTTTCATAAGCAGATAATGATATAATATATATATATATATATATATATATATATATATATATACATACATATATATATATATATATATATATATACACACATTATATATATATATATATATATATATATATATATATATATATATATATATATATATACATATATATATATATATACATATATATATATATGTATATATATATATATATATATATATATATGCATGCAAAAGAACCACAGGGAAAATGAAAATATGAAATATAAAATTAAGTGTCTCTCTTGCTTTTAAAGATCTATTTTGCTGTTGTTACTCTTTTTAAGATATTTCATTTCCATTTCTTATTACTTCTCCTGTAGTTTATTCATATTTTTTTGTTTCCTTTCCTCACTGGGATATTTTTCCCTTTTGGGTTCCCTGGGTTCATAGCATCTTGCTTTTCCAAATAGGGTTGTATCTTAACTTTTAATAATAATAATAATAATAATAATAATTGGAAATCAAGAAATATCTACTGTTACGTATTATATTAGGCATATACAGTATTCGCATAACCTTATATTCTTCATTAACATTCACAAAACACGAGCCATAGCAATATTATTGGTTATTACTGATATCGAAATGTCAATGACGACATAGGGGAAGATTGAATAATTCGTCTGCCAGTACTAGTCCAATGCAGAACAAAGGTCTAAGACATGTCCTTGTTCATATAAATATATATATATATATATATATATATATATATATATATATATATATATATATATATATATAGATAGATACATAGATAGATATATATTCATTTGTATACGCGTGTCCCTTTCTGAGTATGGAGTACCTTTACGAGATGAAAGGGTTTCTGTATTGCCATCATCAGCAAAGCAGTACTAGTCAGGGCCACCCATATTTGCTGTGAGCTATCAGACAAAAGTCTCCCACCATCAGCAATCCGTAGTTGATCAGCGTGGTGATGAACATTGGCCGAACCCCAGATATGAACAAGGACTTGAAATGGCTCTATATGTGTTGTTGTTGTTTACATGTTTGTATGTTTAGGTCTATATAACCAGTTTCGTAATTGCAAATATTGAGGGTCAAATTTCCATACAGTAATTCATTACATTATTTCCATTAAATTCTGATGGAATGTTATTCCTAAAGTAAAGATAACTCTCTCTCTCTCTCTCTCTCTCTCTCTCTCTCTCTCTCTCTCTCTCTCTCTCTCTCTCTCTCTCTGAAAAAGTAATATGAGTGTATTAGAACCTGTCGTTGTAGTCATCACAGCTGATGCTAGTCCACCACAGGACAAAGGCCTCAGACATGTCCTTCCACTCCAGTCTGTTTATGGTCTTTCTATGGCAGTGCATACCAGCACATTTTGTTAGCTCGTCAATCTATCACCTCTTCTCACCCCTGCTTCATGCCATTGCATACCAGTACATTTTCTTAACTCCTCAATCTAACGTCTTCTGTTCCATCCCCTGCTTCGTTTGCAATTTCTAGGAACACAGTCTGTTATACTTTTTCTCCATCTATTAACTGTCATTCTCATCATACGTGTTGCCCACGTCCATTTCTTGTGCTTACTTGTTGTTATAATATCCTCTACTTTAGTTTGCTCTCGTATCCATGCTGTTCTTTTTCTGTCTCTTAGTATTAATCCAGTCATTATTCTTTTTATAGCTCTTTGAGTTGCAACTAGCATATGTTCTAAGGCAGAGGTTCTCGATGGGGGTGAAATTCACCCCCAGGGGTGAATTTTGGGTTTTCAGGGGGTGAATTGTGACCGAAGTAAGTTTATGGGAAAGTAGAGCAATTATAGGCTTTTGCATATCTGGCCTGTCACGTGGACTGGGATTATATCCTGTGCTAGCCCAGGAAAAATGGATTGGACAGTAATATACAAGTGACCACCCAAGTTAATCCTAGGATTGGAAAAGGTACTGAGGAAGAGACAGATGGCTAGGGAATTAAGTAGGCCCCAAGAAAATCACTTGGTAACCCCAAGGTTGGGAACTCCTGGACTATAAATGAGAAGCTAATACCAATTTCAGTATTGAATTGTCACCAGTAAGTGTCGTTGTGAACCTTATTTCCAGGATATTATCTTGAAGACTCTAAGTAAGTAAGTACAATAATTTTGTTTCTTCCACTGATTATGCATGCATGTGTCCGTGTTTTCTGTTTTTAGTTTTTGTCATAATTTTAATTGTTATTTTTTTGGTGAATAGGGATTCTGGGCTTTTTCAGGGATTTTGGTATTCTTCTGAAAATATATAGAATAATATATAAAAATATAAATAGAAAAATAAAAGAAGTATATAAAATTATTTAAAGATAAAAAACTAACTTAATAATTATAAAAAAGTCTATAAAAAACTAAAGTTATTTAGTTAAACAACCCCCTAAAAATATAAATTATATATATTTTTTTAAAATTAAATCTTATATTTATTAGGTTAGTTTTTTATCTTTAAAGAATTTTGTATATTTTTTATCTTTTTTTTAATTTTTGTTTTTTATACTTTCTTATATTATTCTATATATTTTCAGAAGAATACCAAAATCCCAGAAGCCAAAAATCCCCATTTACCAATTTTTTTTTTCTTTGCATTTTTTGTGAGTATTTTGTTGGTCTTGCACTCACATTGGTGACTGTGCTTCTCTAGTTTAGTTTTTGTGATATTAACAGGGACCATAATCTCCCATATTTGTGCATTTTACACATTCTTTTTGTGCTTCACTGTCATTATTTACTACTTAATGTCAGTCATGTTGCTGATTAAATATATAATGGATAAATATATCACATTTTGTCTGTAAAAATAACCAATTAATATTTTTACGTTTTCTTGTTTTGATGTACCGAATTCGGAGCCCATTATGAGTATAAAAAAAAAAAAGAAAGTACGATCATTCATATATTGCATATGGATTCACATCCATCATCATCAGTGGAGAAAAAAGGCCCCAATGTGTTATTTGTAGAAAAGCTTTGGCAAAGGATTCTATGAAACCACCAGAGATGAGGCAACATTTGCAAAATGTTCATCCTCATCACGTAGACAAGAACAAAAACTTTTGAACACCATTGGAATGCTCTCAAAAAGATGAGGCTGGTTTCAACAGAAAAATTTAAAGAGAAAAACGATAAAATTACTGAATCTTCCTATGTAGTAGCACTTGAAATAGCAAAGCAGATAAAAAAACATACAATTGGAGAAAATTTGATCAAGCCTTGCGCTCTCAAAATGGTGGAAATTGTGTTGGGAAAAGAAATGAAGGTTCCATTATCAAACAGTACTGTTCAAAGGAGGATGAGTGACATAGCCACTGACATCAAGGATCAAGTTGTGCCGGAGATAAAGTCTTCAACATTTGGCTTATTTTCAATTCAACTTGATGAATCAACTGATGTGGCATCATGTTCCCAGTTGATGGTGTTTGCAAGTTATGTTCACTCAGATTCATTTAAGGAGGAGTTTCTCTTTCGTTCCCCTCTTGAACTAACCACCAAGGCCTCTGATATTTTGGAGGTTTCATCTTTTTTTGAATCAGAAAATCTTTCGTGGGATAATGTCAGTGGGTGTTGTTCATTTGGAGCACCAGCTTTGTTTGGGACAAAATCAGGATTCCAAGTATGTGTGAAAAAGCGAGCTCCAAAAGTGAAAGACATTCATTGTATGATCCATCGTCAGGCACTGGCCTAAAAAATACTTCCTGCTCCGCTAGAGAAGGTTTTGGATCAAACAATTAAGATTGTAAATTTCGTCAAGGGAGGGGCACTCAACTCACGACTTTTCAAGCAGTTATGTACTGATATGGATGTAACCCAACATTCGCTTCTTTTTCACACGAATGTTCTTTGGCTGTCAAGAGGAAATGTAACTGAACAAATATTTGAGCTTAGATATGAGCTCAAATTGTGTTTTGAAGTGGAAGGTTAAACAGAATTCCCTTCTGGCTGAGTGATTAGGAATGGATCATGCGTCTTGTGTATTTGGTTGATATATTTGAGCAACTGAATAAACTGAATCTTCAGATGCAAGGAAGGAATACAAACATTATAAAATTCGTAGATGCCTTGAAAGCTTCCATGAGCAAGCTTGTAAATTGGAAGAAAAGGGTAAATGCAGAAAATAATGCAATGTTTGAGAAAGTGTCATCCATTCTTGATGTTTGTGGTTAAGACAAGGTGCTTCCACAATTTGCAAAAATTAAATTTTGCAGCATTTGACAACACTGGAAAATTAATTCAGACGATATTTTCCCGAACGTAGTGATGATGAGTTGGATTTAGTCAGAAATCCATTCAAACTGTCAGTTGAAAAAGTTCCTGATGATTGTCAAGATAAGTTTTTGGAGTTAAAAACTGATTCGGGTGTAAGAGATATTTTCGATGAGAAATCAATAACAGAATCTTGGCCTCTGATCTGCGATTCCTACCCAAAAGTGGTAGAAATGGCTATCAGTGTATTGCTTCCGTTTGTATAAACATATCTTTGTGAGTCAGGCTTTTTCAGTAGATTAGAGGTAGAAAATGATCTGCGTTGTGCCCTTTCAAGCACTCATCCGCGTATCCCAGAATTGGCTAAGAAAAAACAGTTACAGGTTTAGTCAATCGATGAACTGTAATCTTCTAAATAAAAATAATTACAGATTTATAATAACTTGTTACCCTATCGAACTTTTTGTTTATTGCATTAGCTTCAGTTTGGCCTGTTAAGTAGTTCTTATAAATAAATAAAAAACTATTTCGCTTCTATCCCCGTTTTATATATATATATCGATATTTCTAATTTGCATATAATTTGTAATATTCCATTATACAATAATCCATGTAAACCTTAAAATTTATAATATATTTAAAAAAAAAAAAAAGAAATAAAAGGATTTTTAGTAATATTTGCATATTATATAAAGTGAAATTTTTGAGACAAAATTTTGGAAAAGACGGGAAGGTAGGAAGGGCGGGGGGGGGGGGGGGGGGGTGAATGACATCATTACAAATGGTGAAAGGGGTGCATGGGCCAAGAAGGTTGAGAACCCCTGTTCTAAGGTTTTAGTAAGGCTCCAAGTTTATGATGTATAGGTTAATACTGGTAGGACCATGTGATTAAATACTTTTCTTTTCATAGAGAGTTTAGTTTTACTTTTCGTAATCTCATTTTATTTACTAAAAGCGCTCCATCCCATGCTTATCCTTCCTTTAATTTTGATCTCATGTCCAGTAGAAACATCTACTGTGTTTCGCAAGTTCGTATTTTATATAATAATCTCCAAGGTTCGTTTCTAAACTTTATTATACTCTCTCTCTCTCTCTCTCTCTCTCTCTCTCTCTCTCTCTCTCTCTCTCTCTCTCTCTCTCTCTCTCTCTCATGGTTAGAGACCTTTCCGATTGGACGATAAATATGTCAGGTCGATGACATTTGGAGGCAGCTGGGCGTTGGTCGAGTTTCCTCGAAGTACCAGTTTACGTGTCCTTCACGAGTGGCCTGTCATCGCAGGTAGCCTGCTCATCTGGTTTAGCTAGTTGTGTGGAAAGCATCGGAGCTTAAATTTGCCATCTACGAGTTTTTGGAGAGAGAGAGAGAGAGAGAGAGAGAGAGAGAGAGAGAGAGAGAGAGAGAGAGAGAGAGAGAGAGAGAGAGAGAGGATTTTGGATGTCTGCGGAGACTAAATTTTTGTTCTTGGGTTGAGCGAATTAGTTTTAACGTTTAGAGAGTTTTGATGATCATGTCTTAACTTATTCACCACCTACGACTATTGACGCAAAGGGCCTCAATTACATTTTGATAGTCTTCTCTATTTTGAGCTTTTAATGGAATTTGGGTCATATACCCAGGGAGGCCATTCAGATCCAAGGTGGAGCTGGGGGAAATTATTTAGAAATTTAGCAAGGAGTTAAAACACAACTCTAAGAAATAGGTGCAACTGAAGTCCAAATTGATATTGCAAAACTCATGGATAATACTGCACCGCGCATGTTTCATACATACTGTACACTGTAATGATATTTTTTTTTTTTTTATCTCTCGTTCTTTCTCGCACCGATGATAGAAAAACCTGAAGGTCTATAGATCTATATATGTAGTTCCATTGCGTGTTTCAGATTGTTTGATTTTTTTGTGATATTGTTGCCCTCAACTGTTTGTATAAAAGCTCGTTATCTGTCGAATAAACTTCATATGCATTTACCTCGCCTATATGTTAGTACCTAACAGATCACCTTGCCACAATGCCCACAGTACACCCGCATTATCCCCAAAAAGGGGTATATTTAGCTTACATTTAGGGTGAACTAGGGCACTAATCTATCAATACCTATTATTAGCTGACAATCATTTATCAAATCTTGATGATAATGATGTCTTGATTTAGTAGAAATGAATTTTGATGAACATTTTTTGACATTGTTTTTAACTCATTTGTATTTCTTTTGCTCCTTCCCAGGTTCGTCTCAAGAGGTGGATGTCCTCTACCTGTGTTAGCTGGGTGAGTACATGAATTTGATTACTTTCTGTTCTCTCTCTCTCTCTCTCTCTCTCTCTCTCTCTCTCTCTCTCTCTGTTATTTCTAATATAAATATATACAGATAATGCTGGAGATTCTCTTCGTTATCTTGTTGAGGATTTCATGAGAACTGGCTTGTTTTAGATTTTTATTTTCAGTGGGGTCATTTGTCAATGCTAAGTATCTTTTACCAGTTCGATATTATGAGTATATGAAGTAGATTTAAAAGAGGTTTTGTGGATCTGATCATATTCTTTTTTACGGACTATATATCTCGGCTTATATGTGAAGGCCTTAATGAGTGGCCTTTCCTACTGTGTATGTATATCCAAGCCTTGGTATCTGATCAGCCTTGCGCCAAGCGTTCTTACATTTGAGCCTACTACTAGTCTATTGTGGAACTTGGCTCTTTTCTTACACATTCGTCGAATATATATCCAGTGGGAACACCTTAACGTGGTGAAAAGGGTTTGTGTATCGCCATGATCACCAAAGACGCACCAGGCAGGATCACCCATACTAAGACGGTTTGCTGTGAGCGATCAGACAAAAGTCTCATACCATCACCAATTTGGCCAGCGTGGCGATGAAAAGTGGCCAAACTCCCAGACATGGATAAGGACATGTCTGAGGCCTTTGTCCTGCACTCGAGTAGAAACAGCTGCATGTGTTGCTGTTGTTAGCTCGTCAATCTATCACCTCTTCTCACCCCTGCTTCATGCCATTGCATACCAGTACATTTTCTTAACTCCTCAATCTAACGTCTTCTGTTCCATCCCCTGCTTCGTTTGCAATTTCTAGGAACACAGTCTGTTATACTTTTTCTCCATCTATTATCTGGTCCTGGTTTTCAATTACCCTCGTAAACTTATTCTGACTTATATTCGCAGTATTTATTTTCTTCTCGTGTCAGGACAAAGTGTTTCATTTTGTTCTCCAATAACATTTACTATAGGTGTCAGCCCACTTTTCAACAATACTCAGTAAATCTGTCTACTAAATACTTGTATTTAGTGCCTCCTTATATCATTAAAATAATAAATCCAACCTGTTTGTCTAGATTACTTTAAATACTCCATTGCCATACCTTTTTTTATCAGCTTATGCTCTCCTTCAAATTAGTCTTCTACGTAATCATTTAATATTCTTCTTCATCATTATAATTCTCATATATATATATATTATATATATATATATATATATATATATATATGTATATAAAATATATATATGTACATATATATATATATATATATATATATATATATATATATATATATATATGTGTGTGTGTGTGTGTGTGTGTGTATGTATAGATATGCTATAGGTCTTTCGAAAACCAATTTCTTGAAAGACAATTGTTCGGAAAAACTTTTTTTTTTTTAAAACAATTGTTCGATTTGACAATTGGTCGAATTACAAGATATTTGAATAAGCAATTTTTCGAAATTAATAATGTTCAAATCCATGAGTTACAGCGACTAACTAGTTGAGCAAGAGTAAGAATTCATTATTTTAGCGGTTTAGAAGAAAGTAAGTAGTTATATGAGAAATAACTCAATTGAATTTTTTGGTCTTTTAAATATATTGATAAAAAAATTAACCTTAAACAAATCCTTCTTTGAAATATAAACAACATTGAAATTCCCATTGTTATTTTGGACGATTTCCTATTTAGTAGAAATTTCGGAAACCCTATAATGGCTGAGTTCATGAAGAGTGAAAAATAGAAGCCCATGTTAGTAGTGAACAGACACTTATTTGTTAAAGACAAGCAAATACAAAATAGAATATATTTGAATTTGCCATAAATTTTCAAATGACTCTAAATTTCATGCTGTAACAGTAAAAGATGTTTCCATTTCTAAAGAACATAATCATTCAGGTGAAACAGCTGAAAGAGAAGTGCGAATATCTATGGAAAACTTAGAGGACGGAAAAGGCACACGTGACTAACCTCATTTTGACATAGATGTGCAAAGATATGGAAATAAAACTTTAATAAATCTAAAATATTCGTTATTTAACGAATTATTCCTCTACGGTTAAGTAAAGTAGGCTAAAGATTAGAATAACATAAATTACGAAAAATTGCTTATTCGAATATCTTGTAATTCGATCAATTGTAAAATTGAACAAATACACATTCGAACAATTGTTTACGAATAGCTGGTTTTCGAAAAAAAGTATTTCGAACTAGTGTCTGTCAAATAATATATATATATATATATATATATATATATGTGTGTGTGTGTACTTTCGGAGGGGCGATATCTTAATGTGGTGAAAGGGTTTGTGTATTGTCATGATCAGCAAAACTGTACAAGTCTGATCCTTCCATAATTTTTCTTCGCTTCCTGAACGAAATGGGTCAGCCACATTTGTAGGATGGGAACCAAGAACAGATGGGAGGTCAAGCTGAAAGTTATTAAATCTAGAACGAAGTTAACTCCTTGCAAAGGGTTATGTAGTCTTAGACGATTACAGTATGTAATGTGAGGTTCAGTTAGGCTTCTATGGTTTGGGACAGGGAAATCTTCATTTCTTTTAAACTGTTTGTTACTTTTAGTATTAATCCCTTGGATATTATCTTCTAGGGGGCTAAGGGGCGTCAGTTCACCTCTCGCCTTATACTGTAGGCAATAATTTGGTATTTTTTTGTCTCTTTTGCCCCTTATTTGCACCTGCTGGTTCCTTATTATTATTATTATTATTATTATTATTATTATTATTATTATTATTATTATTATTATTATTATTATCATTATTATTCCTACGAGCTAAGCTACAAACCTAGTTTGAAAAAAAAGGATGCTATGAACCCAAAGGCTCCAACAGGGAAAATAGCCCAGTGAGTAAAGGAAACAGGAAAAAATAAAATATTTTAAGAAGAGTAACATTAAAATAAAAGTTTCCTATATAAACTATGAAAATTTTAACAAAACAAGAAGTAGAGAAATTAGATAGAATAGGTGTGCCCTAGTGTACCCCCAAGCAAGAGAACTCTAAACCAAGACAGTGGAGGACCATGGTACAGAGGGTATGGCACTACCCAAGACTAAGAGAACAATGGTTCGATTTTGGAGTGTCCTTCTAGAAGAGCTGCTTGCCATAGCTAGAGAGTCTCTTCTACCCTTACCAAGAGGAAAGTGGCCACTGAACAATTACATTGCAATAGTTAACCCCTTGAGCTAGGAGGAATTGTTGGGTAATCTCAGTATTGTCAGGTGCTTGAAGACAGAGAAGAATATGTAAAGAATAGGCCAGGCAATTTGGTGTGTGTTTAGGCAAAGGGAAAATAACCGTAACCAGAGAGAAAGATGCAATGTAGTAATATTAGGAAGATCATTCCACAACTTGGTCACAGCTAGAATAAAACTTCTGAAATACTGTGTAGTATTTTACTGTTATTCCTATTCCCAATTACGTTTATTCATAAGGCTGTCAAATCTCTATTTTCCCTTCAGCTTCATGAAACCATTGAGAAATTTTCTACCCGTGCTATACCTGTTGATGAATGGGCTCCCTGGGCCTGGCACTGAATCCAGTTGAGCTTTATTTGGAAATTGTTAAAGATTCACATACGTGATTGCAATAGTAGTTTTTCACTTTCAACAAGTTCTCTCTCTCTCTCTTTCTCTCTCTCTCTCTCTCTCCCTCTCTCTCTCTCTCTCTCTCTCTCTCTCTGTAGGCCATATATATATATATATATATATATATATATATATATATATGTATATATGTATATGTATATACACACACACACATATATATATATATATATATATATATATATATATATATATATATATATATATATATAAGGTGGAGTGATATAAGAAACTAACCTTGTGTCTAATAAACTGATTTTAAGTCTCTCTCTCTCTCTCTCTCTCTCTCTCTCTCTCTCTCTCTCTCTCTCTCTCTCTCTCTCCCTCGAACTTTGTCTGATGAACTAATTGCATAAATTACGTCTCTCTTTCGGGGACAGAAATATGTTTTTCTCGTCAGATTTTGGTTCATCGTACAGCCTACCTTATAAATTATGCATTACAGAATACTTCTTGTGTCAAAGAAACATATGGTCATTTTCATTACATTTCTGTATAACGTAAAGTAGTTTTATATCTTTCGATGGCTATTTATCGTGGAATTATTAGTCATTTCAATGAATATAGTTTTTATAAACAGAAAATACTTATATTTTACCATTATTTAAAGAAAACTATAAAAAAAATATCTGAACAATTATTCTATAATCAATTCACGATGAATGGGAATTTTTTTTTTTGGTTGTTAAGAGCGAAATACGATAGAAAATAAAGCAAACTTTTGAAAAATTTATTCTGTATTCAGCAGTAAATCAAATAAACATGGAAATGTAGGTTATTAAAAAATGAGTAAGCATGTATATTTCTATTCCCCTTGTTTTGTTAAAGATTTTAGTTTTTATATATGAAATATTTATTTCAATGCTGTTACACATAATCTTTTTTTCCTCGTTTCCTTTCCTCACTGGTCTAATTTCCCTGTTGGGGCCCTTGGTTTATACCATCTTGCTTTTTCAAATAGGGTTGTAGCGTAGCAATAATAATAATAATAATAATAATAATGATAATAAAGCTTAATTAGTGAAAGGGTAAAAAAATCGAGCGTAGGTCTATGGTACTACTTCGTTAATTTTTTTTATCATAGTCTTTTAAGAGGAGTGGATAGTCAAAAGAGGTTAGATTTTTCGTAAAAGGGGAATGGTCGAAAGATTTTGAAGAAGAAAATGTATAATGACAGTGTGAGGGTAGTAAGTTTTCAGGGCAAAAAGGTTAGTTCATTTCACTCTGCTGGTGGCAAGGAGGTGGAGGGGCGAGTACCCCGTCTATCCAGCCATCCCTTCAAACAACACCAGGAGGCAATATTTATACATATGAGTGAATATCTAATAATAATAATAAATAATAATAATAATAATAATAATAATACAGCTACTCTTTGGGTCAATAGGCCTAGGAGGCGAGATGATGTATCTGAGGTTTCAATCGGGCACACTATTCTATCTTGTTTCCCTTTTGTTATTTTGAAGTTTTTAACCTCTTTTTATTTTCAAGCTTTTATAGTTTTAATATGAAAGATTTATTTGAATGCTAATATTTTTCTTAATCGTTTCTTGTAATATTTTTCCATATTTCCTTTCCTCACTGGACTAATTTCCCTGTTGGAGCCCTTGGGCATATAGCATCCTGCTTTTCCAGCTAGGGTTGTAGCTTAGCAAATAATAATAATAATGATAATAATAATAATAATAATAGGAAAGCGACCAAGTCCATTTATCGGTATTGTCCTGATCTGCACAGGTTGTTCCATCATTTCCACTGTATGGGTTAGGCACAAGTATGGAGCACTTTCCCTTGACGTCTCCGCGGCGTTGGTCAGACAGAATAGGTTCACTTTTCTTCCTTTTATGGATATTACAATTCTTGATTGGTAGAACGGTAAAAGAAACCTAGAATAAAGTCTTGAACTGTTAATCAAAGGGAAATTTAGAGAAAAGATTTTAGTTCTGTGCGAATCAGAAAAACACAATTGGCCACTTTGAACGTGGGGAAGGGGGGGGGGGGGGGTTATGTAGTCTTATATTGCGTATTTGTCACGTGGTAACGAAAAAATACCTTACCAACGTGTGTAATTTATATATATATATATATATATATATATTTATATATTATATATATATATATATATATATATATATATTGACTTGTCTATCGTGGAATTATCACGAAATTGACACGTATTCACTTAAAAAATAATCTCTCGCAGTAATGAAATTAACGTGCAATTACAGGCTGGCTCTCTCTCTATCTCTCTCTCTCTCTCTCTCTCTCTCTCTCTCTCTCTCTCTCTCTCTCTTAAACTATTTTGATAATATTCAATGAATGAATGATTAAATCTGGATTGCAGTTGTGCGGGCTGATGAACATTTGGCATTCATCATCATCATCATCATCATCATCATCCTCCCACGCCGATTCACGCAAAGGGCCTCGGTTAGATTCCACCAGTCGTCTCTATCTTGAGATTTTAATTCAATACTTCTCCATTCATCATCTCCTACGTCTCGCTTCATAGTCCTCAGCCTTGTAGGCCTGGGTCTTCCAACTCTCGTAGTGCCTTGTGGAGCTCAGTTAAAAGTTTGAACTAATCTTAAATCTCTCTTGTGGAGTGCGAAGAGATTGCCCAAACCATCTCCATCTACCCCTCACCATGATCTCATCTACATATGGCACTCGAGGAGTCTCTCTTATAGTTTCATTTCATTTCTTAATAACTATGAAAGCGGTGTTCAAATTTGCTTTCTTTGAACATATCGTGATGCAAAGACCTTTAGATTTAATATCATAATAATAATGATAATAATAATAATAATAATAATAATAATAATAATAATAATGTGAATATTTTTAATGTCATAACCTCACACCACAGCCTCTTATTTACCTCATAACAGAACAACAAAAAAACTTTTCGAAAGAGAGAGAGAGAGAGAGAGAGAGAGAGAGAGAGAGAGAGAGAAATTTCTCCTACCAGCTCAACAGTATCGTGCAATGCTGGCACCTCTGAAGGTGCTGGCACCTCCCCCAAAAGTTTGCAATGGCAACCTCGCTAAGCCAGTTCAAGTTAACTCCGCCTTCCCTTTTGCAAGATTCTTTCCCGTCACACATACACCTCATGAATGCTGCAATATTCTTCTTAGAAGTATATCTTATCACTTATAAGATTTGTTCAATGCTGAAAGTGTCGATATTCGACAAAATAGCGACCATGCAACCT
>NC_090769.1:3645486-3647986 GCF_036898095.1 Palaemon carinicauda | reverse complement strand
TTCTTTCCAACAGTCCCTCTCTAGAGTCAGCACTTCTGTTCCATATGATAGTACAGACATGATGAATGTCTTTCAGATCTTCATTTTGAGTTTTATTGGCATTTTCTTGTCTAAAACCACTACAGCTAATTAATCTCTCTTGGTCTACAACATCCTGTCCTGAAGTAAAAATTTTTGTTTAAATGAAGAGTCTTCATTTAAACAATATTTTTTATTGAAGAGTAAAATTGATGCTTTTTAAATGTAAATTGTTAGAATGATGTTTGAATATAAGATATGAGAATTACGGTCTTTGAATAATAGTTGTGGAAATTATGCTTTTTAAATATAAAGTGTGAGAATTTCATATAAGGTACATGATTAAATAGAATATGCAAAAATAGTTCGGTTTAGATACAGAGTTTGAGAATTATGCTGTTTAAATATAAGTTGTGATAATTATCCTGTTTAAAACGTAAGGTATGAAAGTTATCCTGTGTAAGTATAAAGTGCACGAATTATGCTGGTCAGATATAAGCCGTAAGTATTATGCTGTATATGATGATGATGATTATACTGTTTAGATATGTTGCATATGGTTGGCCTGTAAAATTAACTCTGCTATTTTCACATGTGGCAGCTATCACGATGAAAATTTTATGAATAAAATCTGCCCCATGGTCAAATAAAAGATGCATTTAAGAATTGGAAGACTTTTATTCAATGGTGGTTCTTTCCACTTTTGTCAATGTTTGATGTTAGTTTAAAAATAGCTTAACACATCTCTCTCTCTCTCTCTCTCTCTCTCTCTCTCTTTCTTTCTTAAAGATGGACAGATCTCTCTCTAGTTTAAAAATAGTTTAACAGATCTCTCTCTCTCTCTCTCTCTCTCTCTCTTTCTCTCTCTCTCTCTCTTAAAGATAGACAGATCTCTTTAGTTTAGAAATAGTTTAACAGATCTCTGTCTCTGTCTCTCTCTCTCTCTCTCTCTCTCTCTCTCTTTCTTTCTTAAAGATAGACAGATCTCTCTCTCTAGTTTAGAAATAGTTTAACAGATCTCTCTCTCTCTCTCTCTCTCTCTCTCTCTCTTTCTTAAAGATAGACAGATCTCTCTAGTTTAGAAATAGTTTAACAGATCTCTGTCTCGTCTCTCTCTCTCTCTCTCTCTCTCTCTCTCTTTCTTTCTTAAAGATAGACAGATCTCTCTCTAGTTTAGAAATAGTTTAACAGATCTCTCTCTCTCTCTCTCTCTCTCTCTCTCTCTCTTTCTTAAAGATAGACAGATCTCTCTAGTTTAGAAATAGTTTAACAGATCTCTCTCTCTCTCTCTCTCTCTCTCTCTCTCATCAGTAAAGGGACGTTTCAATGTTTATATAGTCTCTTATTGAAAAAGTCAAACGAATATCCCAAGGGGAAAATTATTATTTAAAAACAGTCTAAGAACGATGTTTACAATGAATCAATCTCGACTTATTTTTCGGTTCATCTCGTTAGGCAAATGGAATATTTTATCCATTGAAACATGATTTTAGAACGCAATCTTTTTCATTTGCCTTCGTATAAAAGTCAAGTCGCCTCACCAAAGGAAAACAATTTCACCGACATTAATCTCCTTGTTTCAACAATTGTGTCACTTTTTAATAATCATTAAACCGCTTCCTGATACCTTTCCGAAGTAGAGAGAGAACAAAATTGAAGATGTTCGTAATATTTTAGTGTTAAGATTTTCTTTTGATTTTTTTTCTTAGATAGGATGAAAACGAAGCAGCATCGAGGGAAGAAATATTTCTTTCTCTAAATGAAATAACTAGACTTGCTTTTGTTGAATAATAGATTGTATTTCTTTTGGGTGAGAGCTTCATCTTCTGCGAGTTTTAAAATTTCAAAATATTGAGTGGAATATTTAGAAAGACGAGAGAGAGAGAGAGAGAGAGAGAGAGGGAGAGAGAGAGAGAGAGAGAGAGAGAGAGAGAAGTGTATGATGTAATTCAAACTAATAGTCCTCAAGAAGAAATACCCCAGAAGAGAGAGAGAGAGAGAGAGAGAGAGAGAGAGAGAAGTGTATGATGTAATTCAAACTAATAGTCCTTAAGAAGAAATACCCCAGAAGAAGAATAGAGAGAGAGAGAGAGAGAGAGAGAGAGAGAGAGAGAGAGAAGTGTATGATGTAATTCAAACTAATAGTCCTCAAGAAGAAATACCCCAGAAGAAGAGAGAGAGAGAGAGAGAGAGAGAGAGAGAGAGAGGGAGGGGTGTATGATGTAATTCAAACTAAAAGTCCTGAGATGGGAATATACCAGAAGAAGAAGAAGAAGAAGAGAGAGAGAGAGAGAGAGAGAGAGAGAGAGAGAGAGAAGTGTATGATGTAATTCAAACTAATAGTCCTCAAGAGGAAATACCCCAGAAGAAGAGAGAGAGAGAGAGAGGGAGAGAGAGAGAGAGAGAGAGAGAGAGAGAGAAGTGTATGCTGTAATTCAAACTAATAGTCCTCAAGAGGAAATACCCCAGAAGAAGAGAGAGA
>NC_090769.1:3608109-3643109 GCF_036898095.1 Palaemon carinicauda | reverse complement strand
TGGATAAAATATCCTGGTCTTGAAATCATTTATTTTTTTTTCGAATAATTATTGGATAAAATATCCTAATCTTAAAACCATCTTTATACTTTTTACAAAAAAAATTTTATTGGATAAAATATCCTAATCGTGTTTCTTTCTTCAGATAGTTTTGGATAAAATATTCTGATCGCAAGACCATCTAAAGACCATCTATTTTATTTGAATCACTTTTTGAATTTAATATCCTGATCGCAAGATCATCCTTTTCCTTTTTTCAAAAAGTTTTGGAGAATTTTCGGAATTATAACCCACTTTATTTTTTAATTTCTTTTAGTGAAACTGCATTATTAATTAACGAATTTTGTAATGAAGTCCCTCATTTCATTGCTTAACACCTGAGTCTTATTTTTTTAATTATTAAAATGCGATGAAATATTGATAAATTCATAACAAGATATTGTAGGCGGACCTGTTCACTCTCCTATAAATTTATGCAAAAGTGCTTTTATCTTTGCACTGCTGCTCCCACTTTTTAGGTCACATTTTAATTGCAGTTTTACTGAACACACACTGAACACATGCAGACACACAAACATATCTATCTATCTATATATATATATATATATATATATATATATATATATATATATATGTATATATAGATATATATATATATATATATATATATATATATATATATCTATATATATATATATATATATATATATATATATATATATATATATATATATATATATATTTAGATGTACATGCCTACACACACGCACACACACGACAAATGCAACTGTTTATAGTCCACTGCAAGACAGAGGCCTCAGTCATGCCTTGATTCATGTCTGGGCCTTGCAGAGTTTTCATCAACACGCTGGCCAACTGCGGATTGATGATGGTGGAATACCTTTCTAATCGCTCACAGCAAACCAACATAGTATTGGCGGCCAAGACTAGTATAGTTTTGCTGATCGTGGCATTACTCAAATCCTTTTACCAAGTTTAGATATCCCCACTTAGAAAGGGATATATATATATATATATATATATATATATATATATATATATATATATATATATATATATATATATATATATATATATATATATATATATATATATATATATATATATATATATATATATGTGTGTATGCATGTGTGTCAGTTTATCATTAAAGTCAGATAACAAGACGAAAGGTTAATAAGGAAAAGGCTGTTTGACTCGATCAATGAACACAACGATTATTTACTGATAATAATATGTAGAACATACCGTTATTTAGTTAATAATAAACACCTTTTAATGTAATTAGTAATTAACATTTCCTCAGCAATGATGATTACTTTGATGAAGTCATCATCATCTTACGAAAGTGGTTGGTTGAAGTTACTTCGGCCTTATACCAGCAGGGATCCTTGCCCTAAGGCGGCCCCAGGGGCCTGATATAGGCCTTCAGATTCGGCTTAACTCTCAGGGACTGCTGACTTGTTGTTAAGGGTGTAGTTTATACATATACTGTATATATATATATATATATATATATATATATATATATATATATATATATATATATATATATATTTATTTATTTATTTTACTTTGATTTCATTATCTAATAGTTCAATAAAAGAAGCACTCTGCATTTAATTTCGATTAATCAGTCCTTCTCTATCACGAGACTCAATACTAAACATTATACAAGAAGTTTTATTCCAGTTGTGACCAAGTTGTGGAATGATCTTCCTAACCGGGTAGTTGAATCGGTAGAACTTCAAAAGTTCAAAGATACAAAAAAATTTTTTTATGTTGAACAGGATGACATAAGTTTTTCTAGTTTATATTTGAAATATCTGTTTTGATGTTACTGTTTTTGAAATGCTTTATTAATTGTTAATTAATTCTCATATCGTTTTTTTTATTTTCTTACTTCCTCTCCCCACTGGGGTTTTTTCCTGTTAGAGCCCTTGAGCTTATGGCACCTTGTTTTGCAACTAGGGTTGTATCTTAGCTAATAATAATAATAATAATAATAATAATAATAATAATAATAATAATAATAATAATAATAATAATAATAATAACGCCTGTCATACTATCTATTACAGATATGAAATTATTCTGATTTTTTTTTTGTCTTTAGTAGAAAGACTTGCAAAAACGATGTTTGTTGCAGCAATGGATTTTAAAAGGTCCAATTAATTACCTTTATTCGACTAGGATTTCCTTCATTGTTTCCACACAAAGACAATACAAATACGCCATTTTGAAAAGAATATATGGTGAAAATTTACTGGAATCACCCGGGAAAATGTTGAAACTTCCTGCCATAACATCACCATTCGGTGGAATAGGCTGCTCTGCTGTAAAGTCATGTTTCAAGTAAAAGGAATGTTGACCCAATAGTTAAAAGAATTCTCCAATTCCTCCTCCTTTTCCATTTTCTTTCGATTTTGTTGCTTCATTTTTTTTTAAGTTTACATAATTAATAACAGCTCTTTCAATAGCGTCCTGATCGAGTGTTTATAAACCTTTATAGTTCATTATCATTATCATCATCTCCTCCTAATCCTATTGACGCAAAGGGCCTTGGTTAGATTTAGCCTGATGTCTCTATCTTGGGCCTTTAAATCACTGCCAACATCCATTATCTACTTCACGCTCCATAGTCCTCATCTATGTAGGCCTTGATTTTTCAACTCTTTTAGTGCCTTGTGGAGCCCAATTAAATATGTGTTTATAATTAATTGAAATAAATGATTTTCCATTATAATCACTGTCGTTCAAAATGTTTTCTAATTTGATGTAATTAGGAGGATTAATTTGGCTATAGCTAATGAGTAAAGATTATAGAACTATTATATTCTCTTGAGAAGCATTTCCTCATAACTAATATAGTCTTTTATTTGTTTTCTGGTATGTTTCTCCAACATCGATCTCCAATGTTATAGTGAGTTTTGAATCATAATCTTTTTTTCTTTTCTTTTTGAAAAGTTGCTGTAAAACGGAAATAGTTTCTCCATGAAACGTGTTATATTCATGCGGTATTTATTTTCTGAAAGAATTTATCGCCAGAATACATGTTTTCTTTTACTAGGCTGAATGATATTGAGCTATAGTTCGGTATTTTTACCTTCGCCAACTTTGCTGCGAATATAGTTTTTATAAGCGGCATGTATTCATGTGCTTTTATGTCTGTGCGTTTGTGATTCGCTTAACTCAAAAACTATTTGACCGAATGTAATGAAATTTGGTGGGATGATTGGTCGGGATCCAAGGACAGTTTGATTAGATTTTAGGAGTGACTGGGTCAAAAGTCAAGGCTGAGGTCACGAAAAGGCTAAGAACGTCTTTTTTTGCTATATTGGTTCCAATTTTTATCTGATTTGCATGAAACTAGTGCCAAAATGTGCATAATTCAGTTGCCGATCTTATGATATACAACATGATATAGGCGAATGTATGCGTTCTACCGAGTGCCCATTTTACATTCTTATTTATTTACTTGATGAAATAGATCACGGAAAGCGTTAATGTCAAATCTGTAAACATACAAAATAGACTATTAACCCAATATCGTATGCTATTAAGGATAAACTAATTAAGAATACTTAAAGCATACAACAGTATCTTCGAATAATGAGATAAGAGTTCCTTTGCTCAAGTTACGTAATGCCATATTTTTACCCAGTTTCCTTCTTAGGGAAGTAGAGCTACCTATAGTAAATTCTTTTTAGTGAGGCAGATTTGCCCCGACTCGCACGGGTGCCCTTTTAGCTCGGAAAAGTTTCCTGATCGGGGTTTGATTGGACAAGATAATTCTAACCAATCAGAGAGCAGGAAACTTTTCGAGCTAAAAGGGCACCGCTGCGAGTCGGTGCAAATGTGCCTCATTAAAAAAAAAATAGTATATATTAGCTCCTTGAAGCCTCGTTCCAGGGGCTTATCCCTAACGCAAGAGAAGAGAACACTAGCCTGAAATTAGTAAACACGTGTGGCCTATTAGAAACGTCCTTGCCCGGAGATCGCCGGACTGGGGTTAGTCACCCTGAAGCTCTATATTTTATAATAGTCAGCCTTGCAAGCCAAGGATAGGGTGTTTGGGGGGGCCTGTAGGTCTACCTGCTGACTCATCAGCAGTCATTGCCTGGCCCTGTCTGGTCTAAGCTTGGGTGAAAGGGCTTGGGTGCTGATCATATGGATATATCGTTAGTTTCTAGGGCAATGTTCTGCTAGCTATGGCATTGACACTGTCCCTTGCCTCAGCCATTCATGAGGGGCCTTTAAACCTTTAAAATAAGCACAAGTATTCACCATGGATGGCTATAAACTTTCGCAAGAGCCATGATTGATAAACGGAAGTAATTAAGCTTTTAAATAAATAATACCTCATTCAGTTTGCATCAAGTAAACATGGCGATACGATAAAAATAATCTGGAAATTCTAGCCATGCATCACAAAATGGCTTCCCTTGCCTTAACGGCGAGCCATATAGCCTAAATTCCTTATATGAAATTAAATCATAAGCAAATGCAAGAGATCCTCAAAGATAAGGATGTCGCTTACGCCTATATCCTAGGCTTCCCTTGCTTCCCTGAGTGGCCTGATTTCTAATCTACATAGGCATATCCAAGTGGTCGTAATGCATGATGTTACTTAGTGTTGACAACGCTTTGATATCATCTAGGTAATGTAGGTATTCTAAGGTTGAGAAACCTAAGCCAGACTAAAATTGAGGTAGATTTTAAGATTCATGGGCAAATCCAGGTTTCCAAAGTTTTGAATTACTTAAATTGGTAGTTGTGGATATATTACCAGTTCGTGTAGTCGATGGATTTGCGTATAATAAAAGACAAAATAATTTGATCCTTATTCGAGTCATAGGGTTCTTCATTATGTCAAATATCAGTTGAACCAATTAATGTTATGGTAGGCATGTTTGTACACAAATGATGTACTAATTCTGTAAATAGCTTGTAACATTGTGATTTCAAATTGGCATGGTGTATACAGTATATGGTTTTACTTAAGGATCTGTCAGCAGAAATTTACGAAAGGTTCCTGAAATTATGTTTTTTTTTTTTTTTGGTAACATAATTTTTTTTTTATTCATCATTTCATATATATATATATATATATATATATATATATATATATATATATATATATGTATATATATATATATATATATATATATATATATGTATATATATATATATATATATATATATATATATATATATATATATATATATTATTACTATCCAAGCTACAACCCTAGTTGGAAAAGCAAGATGCTATAAGCCCAGGGGCTCCAACAGGGAAAAATAGCCCAGTGAGGAAAGGAAATAAGGAAATAAATAAATGAAGAGAACAAATTAACAATAAATCATTCTAAAATAAGTAACAACGTCAAAACAGACATGTCATATATAAACTATTAACAACATCAAAAACAAATATGTCATAAATAAACTATAAAAAGACTCATGTCCGCCTGGTCAACAAAAAAGCATTTGCTCCAACTTTGAACTTTTGAAGTTCTACTGATTCAACCACCCGATTAGGAAGATCATTCCACAACTTGGTAACAGCTGGAATAAAACTTCTAGAATACTGCGTAGTATTGAGACTCGTGATGGAGAAGGCCTGGCTATTAGAATTAACTGCCTGCCTAGTATTACGAACAGGATAGAATTGTCCAGGGAGATCTGAATGTAAAGGATGGTCAGAGTTATGAAAAATCTTATGCAACATGCATAATGAACTAATTGAACGACGGTGCCAGAGATTAATATCTAGATCAGGAATAAGAAATTTAATCGACCGTAAGTTTCTGTCCAACAAATTAAGATGAGAATCAGCAGCTGAAGACCAGACAGGAGAACAATACTCAAAACAAGGTAGAATGAAAGAATTAAAACACTTCTTCAGAATAGATTGATCACCGAAAATCTTGAAAGACTTTCTCAATAAGCCTATTTTTTGTGCAATTGAAGAAGACACAGACCTTATATGTATCTCAAAAGTAAATTTACTGTCGAGAATCACACCTAAAATTTTGAAAGAGTCAAACATATTTAAAGAAACATTATTAATACTGAGATCCGGATGTTGAGGAGCCACCGTCCTTGACCTACTTACAATCATATATATATATATAGTATGTATATATATATATATATATATATATATATATATATATATATAGATTGTATGAATGTATGTATGCATATATGTATATATGTATGTATACACACACACACACACACACACACACATATATATATATATATATATATATATATATATATATGTATATATGTACATATATATATATATATATATATATATATATATATATATATATATATATATATATATATATATATATATATATATATGTTTTGTTGATATTAAACTGATGCTATAAGCTCTTTGTATATAAAATGGTTGTCTTCCATTTGCGTTCCAATGCTAGCTTTAGGAATCGTAATCTCTCTCTCTCTCTCTCTCTCTCTCTCTCTCTCTCTCTCTCTCTCTCTCTCCTATTTTTTTCTTTGTGTCAACAAGAGTATTTCTTACAGCTACAGTTATGAACAAAATTAACACTGTATTCAAATAACCAACTCGATTATAATTACAACGGTGAGCGCCCCCAAAATATTTTTTTTTTTTTTTAACCAAACTGCGCTAAAACCTGTGATATATGATACAACCAGTAATTTTGCCCCATTGCTAGCGAAAATTCCGAGAATTTTCATTTTCATCTAAATAGGTCAATTGCACCGAGAAACCAGACTCGACGAATAAAGCTTCCTTAAATGAGCATTTCTTCCACGTCATGTAATAACAAAGTCAAGAAGCCGCTAATATTCATCCGTGGCTGGTTCTTCCAGGAGGATTTTCTTCACATGAGAGTCCTAAATGGTTTTCTCTCGAAGGCTGCTCATGAATGTAAGAGGAAAGGGACAGTGGAATTGCCCTACCAAGCAGGATAATGCCTTAGATACTGCCCATATGACATATGATCAGCACCTAAGCCCCTTCTCCATCCAAGCTAGGACCAGGGAGGGGCAGTTAATGGCAGTTATTTCTAAACGCTCTGGTGCCCGTGTCTGACGTCCACTACGTCGTACGGGTAAGGCAACTGATAACCGAGTATCAGGCTTAGGTGATGTTGTAGGTGATCTACGATCTCCATATCCTGAAGCTTCGCCACCCAACACCGAGATAGGTGGAGAAATAATGTCTCCTGGCAAGAAAGGGTGATGAGGTCGTAGGAACCTCCGATTTCTCCAATAGATGCGCCCACTCCCAGTCTTCACGAGGTAATCCCTCCTCGTGCCAATTCCGACCACAACTCCTGGTTTATCCCATCGCTTTGTCTTAGGGTCTTGTAGATCCACGTACATACCAAGGTTCAGCTTAGAGAGTGGTCTAGCAGTGGCATCATACCGTTCCTTTGCCTGCTGCCGAAGGTACTTATCCTGTACGTCACATTCGTCAGCTGTACGTTGCCATTCCTTTGCAAATGAACGATGATGAGCCGGAATCCTGGAACGCAAAGGATGTCCAAACAAGATTTGCGCTGGAGATCTACCGTCCGCCCGTGGAGTATTCCTGAGCTCAAGAAGCCCTCTTGCGAACTCATCCTCATCCAGCTTGCCATTTCCTGTGGTCGTCAAAATCAACTTCTTGATAATCTTCATGGTAGCTTCGGCATGACCATTTGCTTTTGGATTATAGGGTGATGTCACGCGGTGTTCCACCCCCCATCGAGCAAGAAAACGCCGCAATGTTGATGAAGCGAACTGCGGTCCTCCATCCGTTTTCAGTACTACAGGCACACCAGTGTCTGAAAAAATTGGCCTCAACAAACTAATTAGTTGAGCTGCAGAAGCTGATCCATTGCACGAAGATACATACAGCCAACCTGACAGGCGATCAACGTACACAAGAAATGTCTTGCAAGAGATATGAAAATAATCAGCAGACACAGACTCAAATACTCTGCTTGGCAAGTCTTCCTGCATCAAAGGCTCATTCCGCTGACTTGGTAACAGCTCTCGGCAGCGAGAACAAGACGTCACTATGTTCTCAATGTCCCTGTCAATCCCTGGCCAGTATATAGTCTGGCGTGCTCGACGCTTGATGCGGTCTACTCCTTGGTGAGCATCATGTAGACACCGCAAAGTTTCGCTACGCAGGCTGCGAGGTATGATAAGTCTAGGTCCATAAACTATCAAACCATCATCCACGGCCAGCATGTCCCGAATTCCCCAGTATGTTCGCAACTCTTCTGGTAAGCTATGCTTATGATCTGGAAATCCTTTCATTATTACATCTCTTAATGACAGATATTCACCATCATGTGCAGAAGCATCACGAATCTTATCCAGCGTCTGGTCCCGTAGAGGTGCTAACCTTATGCCCTCCTCACAAGTAGCTAATAAAGACAATACAACAGCAGCATGCAATGGATCTGCATCATCCAGCACATCATTGTCCTCGACAAGGCTCTGAACTGGTGAACGAAAGAGTGCATCCGGCATGCTGTGACATTTCCCACTTTGCCACCGTGCAGCAAAAGTAAATCTGCAGAGTTTCATTCTCATACGCTGCAGTCGAGGATTTTCTATTTCTCCAAGAAGTTTTGAATTGAGAATAGGAACAAGTGGTCGATGGTCTACTACCAGGTCAAAATAAGGCAAACCAGCCTAGTAAACACTGCATTTCCTCACTGCCCAAAGTACAGCAGCCATCTCAATCTCAATTACGGCATACCTAGTTTCCGCATCCGTTAAAAACCTGGATCCACACTGGATGAGCTTCCAAGCATCTCCATGCTGTTGCAGCAAAACAAACCCCATACCATGCAACTTGGATGCGTCAGTTTGAAGCATAGTAGGTAAAGATGCATCAAAATGAGCCAAAACAGGAGGAGCTATGAGTGCTTCTTTAGTTTTCTGGAAGGCCACGTCATGCTGAGGGGTCCAGCACCACTCATTCCGAGGTTTAAGCAGGTCCCTGAGTGGCTGTGCAGCAGCTGCAATATCAGAAGAAAAGCTCCCAAGCTGATTGGTTAAACCCATGAATGACCTGAGATCAGTGATATTTTGTGGCTTTGGAAATTCAGCTATGGCTCTCACCTTCCGAGAATCCACACTATAACCTTCATGATTTATACTGTAACCACAAAATTCAACATTAGATTGAGCAAAGAAAATTTTGTCTGGATTTAAGGTCACTCCAAATTTGTCACATTTTTGCACAAGTGTGATCACATGGGCTAAGTGGTCACGGTAACTAGAATCATACACCAAAATATCATCAACAATTTTGACAGTACGTGGAATATCTCCCAAAGCTCGATCTCCTCGACGATTGTACTCATCGCCAGATGATACAAGCCCCATTACAGCTCGTTTGAATTTGTAACGTCCCCAAGGTGAGATGAAGCAAGTAAGATCCTGATCTTCTTCAGCAATCTTTATTTGGAAGTATCCCATCTTCGCATCCAAAGTAGTGAACCACCTGGCTCCAGCATCCATTGACGATATAGCATCATGCGGGGATCGAACTGGATATGTAGGTCTGCGCACATAGCGGTTAAGTCTTGTAAGGTCCACACACAACCGCTCACCACCCATCTTCTTTGCAATAGGGACCATCGGATGACACCATTCGGTGGGGTAATCAACCTCACCAATGATATCCTTAGCAAGCAAGTCATCTAGCTGAGCTTTAATATCCGATCTCCAACAATACGGAATGGTGCGTGGTGCGGTCACTGCAAAAGGATGTGCATCTGCTGACAGCTGAATCCTCATAGGACCTCCCTGCATTTCCCTTAGAGTAGCTGAAGCATCAAATACATGAGGATAAGCAGAAATGATGGAAGCTGCATGTTCTGCACGCTCTGCCTCTGTAGGGTCTCTGTTGTGTGGCTATCTTCGCAATGCCATTGGTACAGACACCAAATTCCAGGTACTTGCAGACTGCACAACATCCTGTGTATTAGAAATCACTTGTGGCTCCAAAACCTTCCTGGTTCTCGATGCTATATGCGGTTTCGACACTGAACATGTAACATGCTGTATTAGCGCTGGAAAGTTTTCTGGTAATATTCCCAGCGCTATACAATCAAACCAGCTTAGAAGTGCACCTTTCACTTCCTTGACGACTGATACAACTGTTGTCGTACTACGATTCCCCAAAGTTAAAAAAGCCTCAAAAGTACCCATGTTAGTGAGAGGTTGACGACCTGCTGCAATGAGACCACCCATAACAATAGGCTCCAGTGAACTCTCATGAATTCCAAGAGATTTAGCGTTCCCAAGTCCCATCACAGTTGTCTCCGCTCCAGAGTCAGGTGTCCACATAACCGAACTTGATCCTTTGGGGTGAGTGGTACTGATGCAAATCTGAGGGGTTGGACGTGATGACGCACAGTTGCTGTAAACATCTCCAATGACACGATATAGATTTTGCTTTGAAGGCTTGAACGTGCTTTTATTATTCGTTTTCTTCTTTTGAGAAGACAGTGGCTGTCCCTTTGACCTGCACACCACTGCAAAGTGGCCTTTCTTACCACATTGTTTGCAGTCCCTGTTTAGAGCCTTGCATGCCATCTTATCAAGATGGCGCTCGCCTCTGCACCTAAAGCATTGCTCCTTTAAATGGGCTGCCTTCTGACCTTGCTTGTATTGGGACACTCTTGAAACATTATACTTTTCACTGCCCCGAATAACAGCACGACTGGCATTTGCATTTTCCGATGCTCTGCAAATATCAATAGCCATCTGCAAAGTGAACTTCTTTTCTTCTAACATACGTTTCAAAGCCTCTTCATCTCTGGTTCCAACGACGATCCTGTCTCGTAGTCTGCTGTCCATGCAGGTTTCACAAAAATCACAGAAAGAAGCAATCTCTTTAATGCCGCACAAAAAATCATCGAAGGTCTCGTGCAACTCCTGGACTCTTGTATGAAAGTCGCGTCGGTCCAACTCCATGGCATCCAATAGTCTTCAAGTCTGCTCCATCACCCAGTGAGAGACCATATCTCAGAGTGCGAGTCCAATCATCGTCTAACACGGAAATCAATGCTGATCGCTGCTCAGCAAGAGAGAGAGATGACATTCTTGTCAACACTGCATGTCCCTCATACTTATGACGCCACGAACCAAACTCTTTAAGGGATACAGAAGACGACAAGTGTGGTGCAGGAACTGCCCTTGCCTGAGACTGATTCCTATGATGTCCCGAGGTATCAGCAAAACCCTCTAGAATTGCGGTTAAACGTTCTTCCCTTTTCGTAGCTGCTTCTTGGGCATGATGAGCCATCTCTGCTTGCTTTGCCACAAGTGCTGCCAGTTGCTCGATTTGCTTCTCCATCGTGTACGGGTACTAAAGATTTAACACTGTACTTCTTGAACGACAGTAGACAGCATAAACAAACTCACTGCGCCATGTTTTATTTCTGTTTCATGGCAGGGCAAGAGAGAACACAGATTTCGTTATTTCATATATTATGTACAGTGAACCCTCGCTACTTCGCGGTTCAACAATCGCGGATTCACCACTTCGCGGGGTTTTCCCATAACCCATATATATATACATATCGCGGATTTTCCGGAAAATTCGAAAATACCGCGAAATCTGAAGACAACCAAATACGATATTTTGTTACCTGTAATTCCATTAATACTGTAATTAGTAATATCTGTTCTTACTGATTGTTCATTGCATTACATATGATATATAATTCAGCACAGAAAGAAATAAAACACGAAAAGAGAATGTGATCATACGATAATTCAGTACTGTATACAGTACGTAGTAAAATTAAATCGAACATGAAACGCAAATCAGATGCAGTCATTCCATGAATCTTTTGTATGTATACGTACGTAGTACAGTACTGCATCCAATAATATTCTTTGTTGCAAAAATCACATTTCGAATAAGCGTACGAGAGAGAGAGAGAGAGAGAGAGAGAGAGAGAGAGAGAGAGGCGTAAAATAGCGTACGTAAAGCTGTATTATTATTATTGTTATTATTATTATTATTGTTGTTGTTGTTAATAAAATTACTATTGTTATTATTATTATCATTATTATTATTATTATTACTGTACAGTATTATTATCATTATTTATTATTATTACGGTATTGTACTTAATCTACGTACGTTCGGTATGCGCGGGGCATCTTCTATGATAGATGACGAATCAGAACTCAAGTTTTGTTATCTAGCCTGTGATTGGTGTTTTGCCCGCATCTCCTACCCGCAGCATCAAAGTTCTCGCGGGGCTGGATCGTTCACTCTCTGTTACCGCGTATCGCTGAGTAGACGTTCTTAAGTGTGTGAATCTGTGCTGTGTGCGACTTTTTTAAGTTGAACTTTTTGTTACTGTAAATCCTACTGTAATGGCTCCCAAGCGTTCTGCTTCTCTTAAGGCTGGTAGTGAGCCTAAACGCCACCGAAGGATGATGACGATAGCTGAGAAGGTTACGCTTCTCGACATGTTAAAAGATGGTAGAAGTTACGCGGCCGCTGGCCGCCATTTTGGCATCAACGAATCTACTGTTCGCTATATCAAGAAGGACGAGGCGAACATTAGAAAGACGGCTGCAATCACCTTTAGCAGATCAGCGAAGCGAGTCGTTACAACGCGTAATAAAACGATCGTACGCATAGAAGGTGCTTTAGCTGTGTGGATTGCCGACTGCCGGAAGAAGAACATAGCGTTGGATACGAACACCATCCAAACAAAGGCTTTGAGCTTATATGAGAATTTTGCTGCAAAGGAACCTAAAGACGACGACGGCAACCATGCTGAAGATGATGATGATGCAGATGATCCTCAACCAGGGACATCCACTGATTCCCAGCCTCAGAAACGTTTTTCCGCAAGCAAAGGATGGTTCGCGAAGTTTCAGAAACGCTTCGCCCTGAAAAGCGTTTCCCTACATGGGGAGTCTGCTTCCGCTGACACTGCTGCTGCTGAAACTTACGTGAACCAGACGTTCAAGAATATTATCGCCGAAGGTGGATACAAGCCGGAACAAGTCTTTAATATGGATGAGACTGGCTTGGTTTGGAAGAGAATGCCGTCGCGAACTTTCCTGTTCAAAGAGGAAGCCAAAGCCTCTGGCTTTAAAGCATTCAAGGATCGCGTTACCCTCGTGATGTGTGGCAATGCTGCTGGATTTTTGTTAAAGCCGGGGCTTATTTATAAGTCGAAAAATCCTCGCGCTTTGAAAAATAAAAATAAGAATCTCCTTCCCGTGTACTGGATGCATAATCAAAAAGCATGGATTACGAAGATGCTGACCTCCAACTGGTTCCATCAGTGTTTTATCCCGCAAGTCAGCAAATATCTCTTAGAGAAGGGCTTGCCATTCAAGATCCTTCTCCTTATGGATAAAGCTGGTGGACACGCAACTGACCTGTCGCATGAGGGCATTCAGGTTGAGTTCCTGCCACCCAACACCACGTCATTAATTCAACCGATGGACCAGGGGGTTATCAGGGCGTTCAAGGCCCTCTACACGAAGAATACCTTGGCGGACCTCGTTGCGTGTGTGGATGCTGTCCAAGATGACGAGGATGAAGATTTTAACTTGAAGGCGTACTGGCGGCAGTACACCATAGCCACGTGCCTGCAGAATATTCAGAAGGCACTTCAAGAGATGAAACCTGCAACCGTGAATGCGAGCTGGAAGAAGTTGTGGCCCGATATTGTTTACGACGACAAGGGATTTACTCCGTCGGAAATCCAAAACTCTGCAATACGGAAATCTGTGCAGTTGGCTGCCATAATTGGAGGTGACGGGTTCGGCGACATGACGACTGAAGACGTCGACGAGTTGTTGGACTGCCATTCCCAGCCCCTAACTGACGCAGACCTCGAAGACCTGACGAAATCGGCAAGTGAGGAAAAGAGTGATACCCAGGAAGAGACCCAAGAAAATGTCGAAGAAACGGGCTTAACATTAGAACGGCTTGCCAAGGCCTGCAACCATGCGAAGGAGTTGAAAGAAATGTTGCAAGAGTGGGACGAGGATATGGTTCGCTCAATGCAATTCTGCAACAAGGTTGATGACATAATGACTCCCTACAAAATGCTCTTGGATCGAAAAAAGAAGCAGCGGCAACAACTTCAAATCACAATGTTCTTCCAGCCTCGCAAAAAAGAGCCAGTTCCTCCTGCTAATACGCCTTCGGAAGAAATTGAAGTTTCCTAGGAAGAAGTTGAAGAGGTGTCCCAGGAAAAGACACCTCCGTCTGAAGAGACGTAAAATACTATAATTGGCTGCACAGTAGAACACATCATCAGCTTCATCATCATCATTTCTACTGTGCAGCAAATTCATCGCCATCACCATTCAAGTTTTTCTTCAACTTCTTACGTGGTGAGTACAGTAACAATCTTTATTTTTTACTTTAATATTCTTACTGTACATTCTAAAACTGTATTTGTGCCTGTTTTATAGTTTAGTACTGTACGTACTGTATGCATTAAGTTAAAGGGAAGGTTTTAAAAGTCTACATGTTGTAACCTATCATATTTTTTTTGTTTAAAATTTACATTTACGTACGTGAAACAATCTCTCTCTCTCTCTCTCTCTCTCTCTGTCTCTCTCTCTCTCTCTCTCTCTCTCTCTCTCTCTCTCTCTCTCTCTCTCTCTCTCTCTCTCTCTCTCGTAAATTGTTTTCCTGCTTTGCTACGTACAATACTGTATAATTTATATTTGTAAGGTAACATATTTTGTAAATGCTTTTACTGTAAATACTGTATGTACTGTATCATTATTTATCACTATCATCATGCGCGTTAAATGCCTTGTTTGTTCTGAGCGTGGTTGTTTACTGAGCGTACACGCCGTCGTTTCAGGCGGCGTCATAAAGAAAAACATTTCATTTGGAAGTCCTAAGAAAAATACGTAAACTAAAACATTGGTAATAAACAAATCAACATACAGTACAGTACTGTATAATCAATATAATCGATGCAAAAACTAACCTATACATATATGTGTACTGTACACTAAATGAGTTTGTTTCTTCATTATGATCAGAGATGAACGTAAACAAAACATTGGTTGCCATTTTTTATCGTGCTTTTTAGGTGTTTAGGAAACGCATGATATAAAATCGCCTTTAGTATTTGTGCCTGTTTTAGTTTAGGGTGCTGTAGTACATGCATTAAGTGTTCTGTACATTAAAGGGTGGTTTGTTAACAGTACTACGTACAAGGGAAGGTTTTAAAAGTCCGATTATACATGTTAAATAAATAGGTAAATATGATGTCACTACTTCGCGGATTTTCACCTATCGCGCCCGCGTCTGGAACCTATCTACCGCGATAAACGAGGGTTCACTGTAAACTTAACTGTATGGCAGCTTAACAGAAACTAAATATACATTGTAGATTTCAGTAATAGGTAAACAGTAATAACAGTAATAATTACAGTACTCAACAGTTTGAGTGAAAGGTACAATTATAATAAATACATTGTTACGCATAAATACAGTATGTAGTTATACAACTAATTACACCAAAGTGTAGTTAGCAATCTCACACTCAGCAGATAGACCCATAGGCTCCCCCAAACCCCCACGTCCTTAGCTCACAATGATGGTGGGGTTGCAGCGATCTAAGGAACTAACGAGTTTGAGCGGGACTCGAACCCCAGTCTGGCAATCACCTTGCAAGGACGCCACCACCAGGATGTTTTTAATGTTTCCCTCACAAGACAAACACAAGAGAATTGTTTTTATATGTTGACTTATAAATCGCTCACGCTATGTATGTCAGTTATCAAAAGGTTCCTGCTAGAAAGCATTTAGTAGTATAATAAATTAGTAATTATTCTAATGGCTTAAATTGTTATCGACCTTGAAATAGAAGCGTTAATATTCTTTCAATCTGTTTTCATTTTCTTTCATCTTATTACACTTTTTTTTTTTTTTTTTTTTTTTTTTTTTTTTTTTTTTTTTTTTGTGCCAGGAAGGCAGAGGAAGATGGAGGAACTTTTTATCAATTTAAGGATTTTTTTTTTTCATTGTTGATGAATTAATGGGTTATAAATAAACGGCAGAATTTGTAAAGTGACAATATATGATAAATGCATACTGTAGGAAGCATTGTAACACGTAAAAGAGAAAAGTATACCGAGAAAATCTGATGATCCTAAGTAATAAGCAACAGTGTTATTGAAGTACAATCCTTATCGGGATTGTTCTTGAAGAACGTTCTAGTAATGTTCCATCATTACGGGCTGCCAACGCAAGAGCCCGTGTCTTGTATAACACAAGGCAATCTATAAGTAAGTGTTCCGTCTAGTTCCCTTGCTTAAGGGTACACTCGGGCACACTATTCTATCTAATCTGTCTTCCTCTTGTTTTGTTAAAGTTTTTTATAGTTTATATATGAGATATTTATTTTAATGTTATTGTTCTTAAAATTTTCTATTTTTCCCGTTGCCTTTCCTCACTGGGGTATTTTCCCTGTTGGGGCCCGTGGGCTTATAGCATCCTGCCTTTCCAGCTAGGGCTGTAGCTTAGCAAGTGATAATGATAATAGTACTGAATAGAAAAGAGATAAAGATTCAAGGTTTACTTGACAGCAGCAAAGTCTCTGCTCACAATAGATGGCTGTAATATTCGTGAATTTCTTTTTTCTGTGCAAGAAAACACTTCCTTGCAGATGTCCACACATTTTACCTAATGTAAGGGCTGCTTTCCTGGTCCTATCACGCAGGAGAACCCTACTCACTACAGGACTTACACTTTCAATTTGTCGTATACATTCTTAGGTATTTAGCATATCACACTGCGTGACTGGTGTTTATTGTCAAATCCACATTATCGAAGCACATAGATTTTTCATAAATGACCTTTTCAACCAAAGTGGTGTTATCAAATACTGGTATTATTTTCGCTACCCTTGTGCCTCGTGAGAGAGACTAGCATGAATGAGATAGTGTCATTTGAATGAATGAATAAATGATTTGAAGTTCTCTGGCATCCTGACATCGAAGGTCATTGACGCCGAATTGTCATTTGAAGATAGGATCAAAACGTATATTAAAGACAGGAAATATCTGAGTGTGCAGTAGATGACCAAAAATAAATGAATAAATAAATAAATTTTGAAAAGTTGGTACAGGCAAGGAAGATCTAGATTCTCGAATGTACTTTGAGGAGAAGCGAAAAAAAAGAGAACTTGCCGTCAGATCAAAAGGTTAAGACATAAGGTAATTTTAATGAGGAAAATTGAAAGCAGCAGATCTAAGGATTATGTAGATCCAAAGAAATGTCTTTTGGAGACGACTTTATATCCTCCAGGGGCAGGGGGGTGGAGGGGGGTGCAAAGAATCCGGCTACGTCTGCATTTTCAGCCTCGACGCCCACACGCAGGATTACAGCGATGTGGGTTCCTTAAGAAAATTGATATTCATGACTGTTTAGCAAGTGGTCAGTGCGCTCTTATCGCTGATAGGGTCATGCATGATGCCTTCCACTACTAGCCTTACAAATAGTATGAATATACAGCTGATAAGCGGTTCCATATCTGGAAGATTTCTCGGGAAATGTAAGAGTGAGGGTGCGTGGTATCTTCGTAAATACAATTCTCCGTAAACCTTGAGAATTCGTTGATATGATAATCAGGAATAGATAAATGTATACCAATGTTTTTTTTTATTTCTCTCTATGAAAGAGAGAGAGAGAGAGAGAGAGAGAGAGAGAGAAAGAGAGAGAGAGAGAGAGAGAGAGAGAGAGAGAGAGAGAGAGAGAGAGAGAGAGAGAGAGAGAGAGAGAGAGAAAGACTTTTGAGTTCACATATAATTTAGTCCATATCACTGGTTCTTATGACATGATGGTTTGTTTATTGATTCACTTACATTTAATTTCACAGAGAGAGAGAGAGAGAGAGAGAGAGAGAGAGAGAGAGAGAGAGAGAGAGAGAGAGAGAGAGAGAGAGAGAGAGAGAGAGAGAGCTACTTTTAATTCACATACTCCGTATCATTAGTTCTTTTGATATTGATGGGTTGTTTATCAAATCACTTAGTGGATATTGTCTTCTGCATTCTAGTATTAAATCCACTGACATTCGATCAGTCTAGTAAGCAGCGGACTCTAGACGAACTTCAGATACTGACTTATATCTAACCAATTACATTTCATTCAGATTATTTATCCATTAATCATCATCATCACCATAATCGTCATCATCATCGTCTCCTCACACGCCTGTTGACGCAAAGTGCCTCGGTAAGATTACCCATTATAGAATAACTAATTGCTGATATCAACTAAGATAGGACGTTCATCATTAAATCCTTTCTGTAATTTCTTTCTTAACTGACCGAATGAATTGAGCATCTGTCACTGATATGAGAGTTCAAATTCTAATTTGATTTTCCTATGACTACCTATCTCATATACTACTTCCCGAGACCCGCTCAAACTCGTTAGTTTCTTTGGTCACAGCAGACTCACCATCCTTGTGAGCTAAGGGGGAGCCTATAGGTCTATTTGCTGAGTCATCAGCAGCCATTACCTGGCCCTCCTTGGTCCTAGCTTGGATGGAGAGTGGGTTTGGGAGCTGATCATATGTATATATGGTCAGTCTCTAGGGCATTGTCCTACTCGATAGGGCAATGACACTGTCCCTTGCCCCTGCCATTCATGAGCGGAATTTAAACCTTTAATTGTGAAGTGTGCCCCATTTGATCTTTAATCATCTCTACTCTGTTGTCTTAGCTTCTCTTCTCTAAAGAATGGAGGAATTAATCGATCTATTTATTCAGTTACTTTGTTCGTTATTCACAGACCTAGTTTGATTAGTTGTTGCTTGGGATTAATGTTAAATATTCAATGATTGTTTATTTTGGTTATATATAATACATTCCATACTCTTCTTTTCCTTCCGGGTATAAATTTATCTATATTTTATTCCATAAAAACTTGCAAAGCATGTTTATGTCCTTTCGTTTCGTTACATACCAATGTGGTTAAGTAATGAGTACTAGAAACAACAACAACAACAACAATAATGGTAATTATGGCAATGGTAATAGTTTTAATGGTAATATAACCAACAACTCTTTTAATTATACTAAGATCAACAACTCTTATTTAATCGTCATAACCAGTTACTGATATTTGACCAATGTAGTCAAGGGGAAATGAACTTCTGTACAGTCACTGGCTTTTGGTGTTCAACCAGAGCGTTCGTTCCTTCGTTTGTTTTGAAACGATACGCTCAATGCGTACCACGGGCTCTTACGTTGGCAGCCATTAAGGAAACAAGAGCAACGAGTGACCGATATATTTCATAATAATCTACTTGCATCCTCAACAGGTTTAAAGGCCGCTCATGAATGGCAGAGGAAAGGGACAGTTACATTGCCCTATCAAGGAGGACAGTGCCATAGAGATTGACCATATATACATATGATCAGCGGCCAAGCCCCCTCTCCACCCAAGCTAGGACCAAAGAGGGTCAGGCAATGGCTAATGATGACTCAGCAGATAGACCTATAAGCTCCCTTAAACCCCCTCCCCCATCCTTAGCTCACAAGGATGTTGAGGTTGCAGCGACCAAAGAAACTAACGAGGTTGAGCGGGACTCATATCCCAGTCTGGTGTTCACAAGTCAGGGACGTTACCACATCGGTCACCACAAGTAGAAACATCCTAATAGACAGGTCGGAGCCAGGCAAAAACTGCCCTTTTTTGGGGTCAAGGTTTTCTAAACTGATTCTGGTACTTTGAACCATGCTGATTCAAATAAGCTTTTGGGCCATCTGAAATTTTGCCCGAAATCCAAGATGGCAGCCAAAATCCAAAATGGCCGCCAAAAATCACAAATTATTTTTACACGGCGTTGGGTTTAGCTATCAAGATGTTCTTTTTCTCCCAGAATAGCTATTTTTAGGCAGAGGAATATGACCCTCTAGTATAAATTCCGAAAAAATGAATTTATCCTGGCGAAATCAAAGATGGCCGCCGGAGTCGGCCCACCAACTTACGGATTGCTATAACTCCAGTTCTAGATGGGCAAGGAATTCAAATCTGTCATCACTTTGAACCATAGGCTACTCTGTCACGGTGAAAATTCACTATAGCTGCATAGGCCGATATGCATTATCGGTTATTTCCTAATCACTGTGATTTTGTGAATATCTTTACACTGTGCACTACTTAATTTCAATCATTTAAGGTTTATTGTCATGTTAAAGGGTCTGAATGTCCATAATAATGTCTCATAAACACTAATTTATGACACAAGCAATAACTTCACACTCTCATTAATTTTCTCTTCATGAAAGTTTGAAGAAATTGCATACCATCTGTATCATTTTTTTATGAAACTAACCAGAAGTTTATTTCAGATTCATTGAAACCGTGGAAAGGATAACAAAATGGCAGCCACTCCATTTCTAAGCAAAGGGCCAAGTGGAGGACTTTGTAGTCTCTGCAACAAACTGGTCAATGATAATGAAGACATGGCCAAGATTGGACTAGCTGCACTTGAGTAACTGAAAGGATTAGCAGAGAGGTGGGCTTGTATTGACAGCATGTTAGCTTTGTCCTCACAGTTCCCGTATTAAGAATTTAGATTAGCGACACTTGGGCTAGATTTAGAGAAACATGAGTTCATAATTCATGACAGTTGTCGTATCAACTTTCGAAATAGATTGGGCCGTCTAGAAAGTCAGTCACGCCAACTTCAGCATTCACGGTCTGCAGAAGAATCAGGTTCAGAATCATCCACTAGCCAACCTGCGCCTCAGCCATACAGAGTTCGGCGGGGATCACTGCAAAAGAAGGTCTGCTTTGTTTGCAATGAAGCATCGGTCGCTGATGAAAATGCTTTTAATGAAGGTGGACTTGGAAGGTGTTGTGAAGATAACGCTTTCACCAATCTCCAGCAGGCAATGGAGAAATGGATCGAGGATTCTACCAATAAACACCACGAAGCTGCTGTCAGATTGAAGATCCTTCTTGGTGGAATATCATATGACGTTTTTGTGCAAGACCTCTACTATCATAAGCGATGTTACCGAAGCTTTACCTATATGTACGGTCATGACGCGAAGTCACTTTCACTGGATGCTGAGAAACAGGAAACACTGAGAACATGCATTATGGATCAGTTCTTCCGCCTATTCACCAGAAATGTCCTTGAAAATCATGATGCATACCTGCCTGTCAGAGTTGATAAATGACATCAAGGAAATGGGTGAAGACGAAAGACTTTCGGACCCACCTATCTCAAAGACCTACACACTGAAAAAAAGATTAATTGATAAGTATGGCGAGTCAGTCTCTTTCCACAAGATAGGCAAATGGCTACTGGTGTACTCCAGTGAAGTGAATCCTGTTGCGTACACTGCGGCTACCATTCAGGACCATGGTCTACGATAGATGGATTTGACCAAAGCATTTGCAAGACTTATTCGACGAAAGATTACCCAAAGACAGATAATCAAGTGGCCTCTTGATGCGGAAGAGTTATATAGTCTTCTAGATAGTTATAGACCCCTACAATGTCTATACAACGCCATCAGTTGGTCAATAAACCCACGGAGATCCGTCGATGCTAATGGTTATGCCTGTTCTCCAAGCAAAGCAGTAGCAGAAAAAATTTCAGCTATCAGCCAGAGTTGGGAGAAGGTGGTAACCTCTGAGCGTTTGCCTATTGGAACTGCACTGTGTCTAACTGTTCATCGTATAACAGGCAGCAAGGAAGCCACGACACTTCTTCATCGCTGCGGGGTTGGAATCTCATACTCTGATGTGCGCCAGTTGAATAGCAATTGGGCAAAGTCAGTTACCATGCAACATAAGAAGATGCTCCCTCCCGGTTTTATTAGCGGCCGCAGTGTTCATGTCACCTTCGATAATTCAGACGGCAAGCAGCAAACTCTTACCGGAGCACACACTACACATCACACAACAGGGACAATCTTCCAAGCCACACATGATGGTGATCCCTCAGCGGGGTCTACAGTTCCAAGAAAGGAGCATGAGCAAGATATTCAAGACAACGAGCCACCAGACTATGGATTCTTCAAGATCACTAAGAAGAATAAGACACCACCTCCATCATTTCCAGACTTCACTGATGATTACAAATATTCAAAGCTGATAGATGACTCTCTTCAACGCAACATAGCCTGGGTATTAGTAAGTGCTGTCGGAGATACCTGCATGGACCAGTGTCTTCCTGATGTTGACAAAGAACTGCTGGGACCAGTTGGATCTTGGACTTCATTTATGAATAATGTCACGAAGTGCGAAACTAGCAAGTCCCCCTACCTCCAAGTGACAATGTAATCAAGTGGTACATGGATATGATCCTGCAAATAGCTGATGACCTGCAAGTAGATTACATTTTTGCACATGCAGATGAAGCTATCAACAGTAAAATGTTGATCATTTCTTGGCTTCAGCAAGATAGGTATGACAAAATCATACCACTGATGGGTGGATTTCACACCATCCTGGTGAATCTCAAAATTCTATACAAGAAGTATTGGTGTTTAGGGTTAAGTGACTGGTGGGTTGATGCCAAAGCAATTGCCGATGGATCAGTTGCCCAAGCCATAGAAGGTCGACACTATGCAAGAAGTGTGCGGCTTCACAAACAGGCATTCGAGGCACTCCTAAGGTACAGGATTACAACTGAGAAAGTTAGTGAGAAGCTAGATGTGCCTACCATGGAGCTGATTGCCAAGCTGAGATGTAGTCCATCTGCTGAAAACCTTGATGCATTGTTGGGTGAATCCAAGTTCAGGGACCTCTGTTCATCGCTTATGCAAGCTGAAGGGACACAAGCCAAATTGACAGTGGAATACTTGAGAGATGTTTCTTCAATGCTGAGTTTGATTGCTGCAGTGAGGATAGTTCTGAAGATGATACAGATTCGGATGATGATACCTCAGTGACTGACAGTTGTGAAAGTCTGAGCTCTGACAGATGTAGTGATCTTGACATTTCATATTGAGGAAAAATAGGACCTGGAAAGAGACAAAATAGAGAGCTTTCGCAAGTGCTCAGTTAGGGCACTAATGTAAAAGCTCACTGATATTTGACATCATGGACATTTGTACCCATTTTCAAGACTATATCAGATACAATCATTGTATGATTATGTTAGGAATACACCTGCTCTTTACAAATTTGTTTTTAATATTTGTAGAATCAAGTGTGAATGCAGTTTCATTCACATTTGGTAACATTGGTAGTCTTGTAGGTGTCACCGTTGTCGCTTTGCATCCATCAACATGCATTATAACCATGATGGAGTAGCCTGTGGTTCAAAATGATGACAAATTCGGATTCCTTGCCCCTGACAACCTGGGGGTAGAGACCAATATTATTGTCATAGCCCATGTAGAACTGGAGTTATCGCAATCCGTAAGTTGGTGGGCCGACTCCGGCGGCCATCTTGGATTTCGCCAGGATAAATAATTTTTTTTCGGAATTTAAACCAGAGGGTCATATTCCTCTGCCTCAAAATAGCTATTCTGGGAGAAAAAAATCTTGATAGCTAGACCCAACGCCGTGAAAAAATATTTTGTGATTTTTGGCGGCCATTTTGGATTTTGGCCGCCATCTTGGATTTCAGGCAAAATTTCAGATGGCCCAAAAGCTTATTTGAATCAGCATGGTTCAAAGTACCAGAATCAGTTTAGAAAACCTTGACCCCAAAAAAGGGCAGTTTTTGCCTGGCTCCGACCTGTCTATAATATCTTGCTGAAACTTAACCAGCCCGACTATTCGCAAAACAACCATGGAATCACTGACAGAACTGGTCCCCGGGCTGGTCTCAAAGCCTTAAGAAAAGCCTCTTGCCAATCCCAAAATATTAAAAGCGAAGAGGAGCGAGGCAAACAAAAGAGGAACAAGGAAACCGACTCTCTTTTTATCCATGCCAGCTTCAAAGCAACGTCTTCAATATGAAACGAATGAGAGAACGAGGGTGAGAGGGAAAGAAAGAGTGGATGAGGGGAAAAATGTATTTCCCCCGATTCCCACTTAATGTATATAACAATGTAGCGAGCCCTTGAGCGTTTTCCAGCACTCGGGCTTGACCGAGAATTCCAATCACTTTGATGGCCGCGTTTCTTTTGAAGAACTCTTAAATTATCCTTCAAAAAATCCTTCCCGGCCTTGGGGAGAGAGAGAGAGAGAGAGAGAGAGAGAGATCAAAAGGACATAACGTAGCCGTAGGATGCAAGGTCAATCTATCCATCCTCTTGACAGAAGACTGGCTTTGACTCAGCCCGACTTCAGCGGCCTCTTATTGAGCCGTATGAAGAATGTGTTTTGGCAGTCATTATCTCTCAGCACTAAGTATCTTAATGGTGTATTCTTATGTGTGCTTCTGAGAGAAGGTTTCTTCCCTGAGACTGTGCACCTGAGGAGTAACGGCGTATCCCAGATGCGTAAGTCATTTAGGATTTACTATCCTCTTCGTCTTTTTCTTCTTCCTAAGTCCGCTCGGGAGAGAAACGCCTTTCATGTAATATTCTTCTTATAAATCGGCTCAGGAGTGAAACGCCTTTTGTGTCATATTCTTCTTCTTCCTCTAAATCGGTTCGGGAGTGAAACGCCTTTTGTGTCATCTTCTTCTAAATTGTTTTGGGTGTGAAACGTCTCTTGAGTATTCTTCTTCTTCTTCTTCTTTTTCTTCTTCTTCTTAATCCGTTCAGGAGTGAAGTGGCTTTCGTGTCATATTCTTCTTCTTAAATCGGTTCGGGAGTGAAACGCCTTTGTGTCCTATTCTTCTTCTAAATTAGTTTGTGAGTGAAACGCCTTTCGCCTTTCGTGTCATATTCTTCTTCTTAAATCGGTTCGATAGTGATACACCTTTCGTGTCATATTCCTCTTCTAAATCGTTTCGAGAGTGAAACCCCTTTTGTGTTATATTCTTCTTCTAAATCGGTTCTGGAGTGATACACCTTTCGTGTCATATTCTTCTTCTTAAATCTGTTCGGGAGTAATTCACCTTCCGTGTCATATTCTTCTTTTTAAATCTGTTTGCAAGTGAAATGCCTTCCATGTCATATTCTTCTTCTTAAATCGGTTCGGGAGTGATACACCTTTCTTGTCATATTCTTCTTCTTAAAATGGTTCAGGAGTGATTCACCTTTCGAGTCATATTCTTCTTTAAATGATTCGGGAGTGAAACGCTTTTGTTATATTTTTATTCTTAAATCGGTTCGGGAGTGATACATCTTTCGTGTCATATTCTTCTTCTTAAAATGGTTCAGGAGTGATACACCTTTCGTGTCATATTCTTCTTTAAATGATTCGGGAGTGAAATGCTTTTGTCATATTCTTCTTCTTAAATCGTTTCGGGAGTGATACATCTTTTGTGTCATATTCTTCTTCTTAAAATGGTTCAGGAGTGATACACCTTTCGTGTCATATTCTTCTTTAAATGATTCGGGAGTGAAACGCTTTTGTCATATTCTTCTTCTTAAATCGGTTCGGGAGTGATACATCTTTCGTGTCATATTCTTCTTCTTAAAATGGTTCAGGAGTGATACACCTTTCGTGTCATATTCTTTAAATGATTCGGGAGTGAAACGCTTTTGTCATATTCTTCTTCTTAAATCGGTTCGGGAGTGATACATCTTTCGTGTCATATTCTTCTTCTTAAAATGGTTCAGGAGTGATACACCTTTCGTGTAATATTCTTCTTTAAATGATTCGGGAGTGAAACGCTTTTGTCATATTCTTCTTCTTAAATCGGTTCGGGAGTGATACATCTTTCGTGTCATATTCTTCTTCTTAAAATGGTTCAGGAGTGATACACCTTTCGTGTCATATTCTTTAAATGATTCGGGAGTGAAACGCTTTTGTCATATTCTTCTTCTTAAATCGGTTTGGGAGTGATACATCTTTCGTGTCATATTCTTCTTCTTAAAATGGTTCAGGAGTGATACACCTTTCGTGTAATATTCTTCTTTAAATGATTCGGGAGTGAAACGCTTTTGTCATATTCTTCTTCTTAAATCGGTTCGGGAGTGATACATCTTTCGTGTCATATTCTTCTTCTTAAAATGGTTCAGGAGTGATACACCTTTCGTGTAATATTCTTCTTTAAATGATTCGGGAGTGAAACACTTTTGTCATATTCTTCTTCTTAAATCGGTTCGGGAGTGATACATCTTTCGTGTCATATTCTTCTTCTTAGAATGGTTCAGGAGTGATACACCTTTCGTATCATATTCTTTAAATGATTCGGGAGTGAAACGCATTTGTCATATTCTTCTTCTTAAATCGGTTCGGGAGTGATACATCTTTTGTGTCATATTCTTCTTCTAAATCAGTTCAGGAGTGAAACGCCCTTCGTTTCACATTCTTGTTTTAAATCGGTTTGGGAGTGAAACGCTTTCGTTTCATATTCTTCTTTTAAATCAGTTCGAGAGTGAAACGCCTTTCGTTTCATATTATTCTAAATCGGTTTGGGAGTGAAACGTCTTTCGTGTCATATTCTTCTTCTAAATCGGTTCGGGAATGAAACGCCTTTTGTGTCATATTCTTCTCCTAAATCAGTTCGGGAGTGAAACACCCTTCTGTTATATTCTTCTTCTAAATCAGTTTGGTAGGGAAACACCTTTTGTGTCATATTTTCTTTTTCTAAATCGGTTCGGGAGTGAAACGCCTTTCGTGTCATATTCTTCTAATAAATCGGTTCGGGAGTGAAACGCCCTTTGTAACATCTTCTCAATCGATGTAGTGAACTGGATAACCTGGCAAATCAAGAGGGTTTCTCAGACCTTTTTGTGCAAGATGGATAAATATATTGATATTTTTAGATCGCAAGAATATTTCTCTCGTGCTTACCTTGAAGATATATTATATTTGAGGAATATCATAAAAGTAAGATATCTTCAATGAAGAACAGCAATGGATTGTCACTAAGCATACATAAAACACATTTATAAAGTAATTTTTTTCTCTTTTTTTTTTCAAGCCAAGGGCTGTAACCTTACTTCGAGCTGAATGACATACCCGTTTTAAGGAAAAGTGTCATTCTGGCCAATTGAAACGTCCCTGCCTTGTGTTCTACCGGATTGAGTTTCGAGTCCCGCTCAAGCTCGATAGTTTCTTGTTGTGTCTGCAGCCTCACCATCCTTGAGAACCGTAGATGGGGAGGGGGCATTTGGGGCTAACTATAGGTCTACCTGCTGAGTTATCAGTAGCCATTGCCTGGCCCTCCATGGTTCTGACTTGGGTGGAGAGGGGTTTGGACGCTGATCATAGGTATATATGGTCAATCTCTATGTTATTATCCTACAAGGGCATTACCATTGTCCCTTGCCTCTGCCATTCAAGAGCGGCCTTCAAACAAAAAAAAAATTTCACCCGTTAATAAGACCTGGGATTCGCATCCAATAATGCTGGGTTGGAATAATATTTTAGTAATGATTAATGGCTGGGAGAGACGGGGTTATCTGGGGGCAATACCCCAGCCACCCCGGTCTCCCACTCTCCCTTCCCCCGCCCCCTCTTTCTTCCTCCTCTTATTCTCTTTTCCTCCGAGATCAAAGATGATGATCATAAAGTTTTTAGCCCAGATTTACGGTTCATATGCAGAGCGCCCTGACTTATCAGTATATTACAATTCGGTGCTTTCATAATGGAATATAGATTTTGTATATATATATATATATATATATATATATATATATATATATATATATATATATATATTCATGTATATGTATATATATATTTATATATGTATATATAAATATGTATATATATATATATATATATATATATATATATATATATATATATATATATATATATATATATATATATATTTTTGGGCTCAAGCCATGTCATCCTGATGGAAGATCCTATAGGGTAGCTTCCTAGGGTATATTACAACTACGGCGATATTCCCAGAGAATTTACCTTAAGGTACCAGAATTCTAACTCCTGGAGCAAGTATCCCTCATGAAAGGGATATCGCGACATATCAGAGGACGTATTCTAGACACGTCACATGGCAATCTACGACCCGAACAGAGATTTCGTCTCGTAGGAGGGAGATTGACGAGATACGAATTCGGGAAAGAAAAAGGGGAGCCGCTCCCAAGGCTTCCCTATCCCCCGATTCGTATGCGTGCCTGGCGCCAATCCTGGCGCCATCTGTATTCCTTTTTGCGTAGCTTAACAACTCGGTGTTTTTTCCTGTTTTTCTCGCAAATCTTGGATTTATTCAGCTTTTCATGGCTTCTCCGTCTTCGTTGGCCTCGGATAAGTTGAGTATAGTGTCTGTTATGTATAAATGTAGGCTCTTGGTAAATTTTGAGTGATTAATAGGATTAATCTTTGATACAAGAGCCGTAGCCTACCAGAGGTGTCCTGGACACTGTCACTCGCTAGGTATAAATTAGTTAGTCAGAGTGACATTCCTGGTTGTTTTGCTTAATAAATTTTAGCTATTTAGCTTTACATAGGATTTCCTTTCGTGCTTAGTATTATTTGGCGAAGTATTCGCAATTCTGGCCTACGCTAGGCCATGTAGCCTAGTCGTTTGGTCCTAGTACTTAATGCATGATTTTGGTTTTTCCGAGTGTATTAAAATTTTATTGAAGCTTTAGGCTATATTTTATACATTTTAGACTGTGTGGAATATTTCCAAGATTGTATACGTGAGAGTTTCGGTGAATTAGGTAATCGATTCTCTTGGTGCCTAGGCTAATTGCTTATGGAGCCTTAGTATACTTTATCATACTCCCCGGTTGCTTTCTTTTCTTCGGAGAAGGTATGCAATCCCTTTCCCTCTGTTTAAGCCTTGGGCTTATCCCTAAGTGGTTTTTTTTCGAATTTATTTACGATAAAACTATACTAGGGTGTTACTGTACCTTCCTGTTCCAGCAAAGTCTGGTTCAAAGAGGGACAGAACAACAGAGTTTTTAGTCTGAGTCCGTGTTGTCTGGCTTGGGGCAGAGTCCCCCTCGCTGACCTAACACTTACAAAGGGAGCTTAGCTCCCTTAGGTCACTACCGAAGGTTTCTGTAAGTTATGATTCCTTCTTTTGTGATCGACCAGACTAAGTCCTGTTGCTGTTCTCGGGGGAGGATAAAATCTTCCCTTGGGAGTAGCAACGCCTTCCTTGCTTTGGTGCTCTGGAAGCTGGCAAGTATTGCTGGCCCTTTCCCTTAGATCTCCCTTAGGCTAAGACAAAGTTCTTGGCTGCGGGTGATGTGTCACTAAAGCAAGGTTGGCAGGACCCTCTTGTCCCTAACCCCCTCTATCTCCGTAATGGCCTAGCCATTACTGTACTGTACCTTGCCGGCCGGCAGAGCTGGCCGGCAGGGGTATTACTGTACTGTTCGTCATTCTACTTCTGGACCTAGTATAGGTTGGGATGTGGAATTGACTAACCCCATTGCCGGCCGGCAGAGATGCTGGCCGGCAAGGGTCTTATGTTTTCGAGTGCTGCCCGGACCTCTCTTGGTCCCTCATCCATGCCTGCCGGCAGAGCCGGACGGCATTGGTCAAGGAAGCCTGAATTAAGTTTCTCCCCTTCCTTATATGCACTCTTTCGGTTGCCGGGCTTGGGGGGTTGTGTACACTCTTTCCCGGCATCCATTCTATTTTCTTCTAGTGCTGTACCTGTCCCGGCTGCCGGCCTATGAGGCCGGCAGCCGGGCAGGTGTAGTCTTCTGGTTCTTTTGCTGCCGGCTGGCATCGGTCTTGTACCTTTGCCGGCCGGCTTATGTCAGTCCTTGTCTGCCGGTCACCAAGAGTGTGGCCGGCAGCTGGGTACTTCCTTGTGTAGTTGCTGGCCGGCAGTCATTGCCGGCCAACACTGGCTGTTGCTGGCCGGCAGCTGCTGCCGCCGGCACAGGCATTTGAACCAGAGTGCTGCCGCCCTATAGCTGTTAAGTAGTATACTTTAAAGCTAGTTGTGGTGTGTGTCGGCCGGCAAAGGCAGGCCGGCACACATCCTCCTATACTGTACTAGTATTCTTCTGTATAGCACATACAGTAAGAAGAAAACTATAGTAAAGGTTTAGGTACAGCACTGTATCTTCTAACACTATTGTGTTTTCTTGCACAACCCTTTGCTGTTGCCCTCAGACAGGAAGCAGAGTTCTTCCCTGTCTATTATCCAGGATTTTAAAATCATTGCCTAGGTGTGAGCTCCACCTGTTTCCTCTGGAAACCTTGCATTGGTTACTCTAGTAGAGATAAACCATTTTGATTTTATTATCTGGAAGGCGGCAACAATGGGTTGTGAGGGAAACACAAGTGTGTGTCTTTCCTTTCTGAATTGTTATGCTATACGATGCATATCCAGTGATACATAGTTCACTTGATACTCATGGAAATTTCTTCTCTTTACAGAAGGACACTCCGAAGTGGGGAAGTGCTTTCTGCAATGTCAGCAGCAAGAACCTCTGCGGACATGAGTTTTGTAGGAGACACGCAGCATACGCTGTCTCCAAGGATGATCTCCGGTATTGGGACCCTCAGGTATGTACTGTGTGCACTAACCTGATTAATGAGACATTTAAATAGCTAGGAAGAAGCTTCGTACCTGGGTAAGGGGCTTCCAAAAGAACACTTCTGGCCCTTATCTTCCAAGTGAGAAGATGAGGGCGTATCTTTTCCCTTAGGCATCAGCTGATGCAGTGATTCCCCAGCCTCAAGAGGAGATCTCCTAAGTTTAGATCCAGGTGGATGCTGAAGTCGCGGTCGCGATGCAAGACATCCAGCTAAATGACAGGATATCTGATGTGGACGGGTGTCAGGAGGAAGACCTCCTTGCAGAAGCCCAGGATGAAGTTCAAGCCCCTCTACATCGGCCGGTCTCCCAGTAGAGCTGGGATAGGCCCTCTCTTCTATTGTTGGAATGATCCAACAAATGCAGAAGGAGAATCAGGAGAAGGCGGCTGCAATGGAACTGCGAATGCAGTGCCTTGCAGAATCACATGGGCCCCAGAAAAAGCTCAATGTGAAAGACCTTCCCTTGTGCTCAGATGCTAACCCATGGAGGTATGCTGAGCACATGCCGATGACTACTGGAAAGATTGTCATCTCGGATAAGCTGGGCTCAGTTCCCCTGGAGGGTGGAATTCTGGCCCAGCAAGGCATCATATCCGGACTGTTATGTCCGGCTGAGGAAGGAACCAGCTTCAAAGGAGGAGGCAGAGCCGAAGGAAGTCATAGTGATGGACCATGCTAAGGCTCAAGCTCTACTTTCATCCTTGATGAAAGAGAGGGGCTTCTCTAACTCAAAGGTAGCTGCATTGAATAGGAAGCTCCCTTCCTTTGTGTCCTCGCCTACTAGAGCCTTCCCCCTTTTACAGAAAGGGTTTCTGGCTGTACTAAAAGCAATCGAGGCCGGCAAGTCTTTCCCCTCCCTAGAGGAGTGTAAACCCTTGTCGCTGGCCCTGCCTATGGACCACAAAGACTGGAAGGACGTCCATCTTACGTTCTCAGTGGGAAAGTTGGAGGCTGATATTGCCGGACGTCAGTTCGGCAAGGACCTCCCTAAGCTGTCTGACTTTCTTTTGCGAAGTGAGTTCGATACAAAAGAAAGACTGACTGCCTCAATGTCTCTTCAGACTACTCTCGAGACGATGGCAAGTGACCCCAAGGTCCATGAAATGTTCATGGTAGTGGCCAAGCCTCATCTGGCCACAGTGACGAAGGACCTTTATGGCTTCGTCAAGGCAAGGAGAGCTTGTAGGGAGTTCGTGTTTACCTCGGCTACGGTGAGGCACGAGCTAAAGAAACTAATCTCCTCCAACATTTGGGGAAAAGACCTTTTTCCCTACCGACTTGGTCAAAGAAGTTTTTGATAAAGCCGCCTTGGAGAATAGAAACCTTCTCCAGAAGTGGGGCCTGGCTATCAAAAGAAAGTCTTTCCCGGATGAGGGTCCTCAACCAAAGAGGAAGACTATGAGGACTAGGCTACCGTCTCGGCCAGCCAAGCCTCTTAGACAGCAACAGCAACTGCAATTGCCATTGCCCCCAGTGCCCCAGATCGTGGCACAAACCCCGACCACCTTTCAGGGGTACCCCAGGCCGTGTCGACACAGTCCACGGCATTCACCCCAGCGTTCGAAGGGCAGTCTACTTCCTTTCGAGCAAAGCCTAGAGGAGCAGCCAGAGGCTCGTCTAGACGCCCCTCAAGGGGAAGGGGATTCAGGGGTGGTCGTGGTCAGGAAGGCAAGACCTCAGGACGGCAGTCCAAGTGAGGTGATACCGGTAGGAGGGAGACTTCTGAAATTTCGGGATCGGTGGACCTTCGATCCCTGGGCCCACAGCCTACTCAAGAATGGACTGGGCGGGAGCTGGTACAGCACTCCACCCCCGTACCTTCGGTTTTTCCAACACTCCACCCCCGTTATGGAGGAGTACGTTCAAGAACGGTTGGAGAAAAAGGGTGAAGCCCATCAATTTCTAAGGGCGGCTGTTTTGTGTTCCCAAGAAAGACTCGGAAAAGCTCAGAGTCATTCTGGACTTGTCGCCACTTAACAAGTTCATAGTGAATTGCAAATTCAAAATGCTAACACTGCAACACATAAGAACCTTACTGCCCAAGAGGGCATATTCCGTATCTATAGACTTGTCAGACGCCTACTGGCACATTCCAATTAGCCATCGACTCTCCCCCTACCTAGGGTTCAGGCTACAACGAAGACTATACGCCTTCGGAGCCATGCCATTCGGGCTAAACATAGCCCCAAGGATTTTTACGAAGCTTGCGAGCGTAGCTCTCAAACAATTTCGCCTAAAGGGAATTCAGGTAGTAGCCTACCTGGACGACTGGTTGGTGTGGGCAGCATCCGAGACAGAATGCTTGCAAGCTTCCAGTCAAGTGATCCAGTTCCTAGAGTACCTAGGCTTCAAGATCAACAGAAAAAGTCTCGACTTTCTCCATCTCAAAAGTTCCAGTGGCTAAGATCCACTGGGACCTTTTGTCACACCGTTTCTCCACCCCGGCGAAGAAAAGGAAGGAGATAGCGGGTTCTGTCAAGAGACTTCAAGATTCCGAAAGGATATCAAGACACGAGCAGGAGAGAGTACTGCGCTCTCTCCAGTTTGCTTCGGTGACAGACCCAGTGCTAAGAGCACAGCTAAAGGATGCAATCGGAGTTTGGAGAAGTTATGCATCAAACGCGTGAAGAGATCTGAGAAGACCAGCCGCTTCGGCTAATTACTCTTCTCAGGCCTTGTTCCCAAGCCACACATCTAAAGAAGTCAGGTTCTTCTTCAGCCACCTCCCCCGTCGGTGACGATTCACTCAGACGCCTCAAAGGAAGGATGGGGAGGTCACTCTCATCGGAAAAAAGTCCAGGAGACTTGGTCCAGGCTATTCAAGACCTTTCTCATAAAACTTTCTAGAAGCTAGGGCAGTGCTCCTTACCTTAAAGAAAGTCTCCCAACGTCATTCGTTCCACATAAAGTGGTAATAGACAGCGAGGTAGTTGTAAGATACTTGAATCGACAAGGATCGAGGCCACCACCTCTCAACCAGGTGATGTTGGCCGTCTTCCGATTGGCGGAAAAGAAGAAGTGGTACCTGTCGGCAGTTCACCTTCAAGGAGTCCGCAATGTGACAGCGGACGCTCTATCCAGGTTCACACCGATAGAGTCGGAATGGTCCTTAGACGCAGGATCATTCTCCTTCATTCTGAATCAGTCCCAGAACTGCAGATAGACCTCTTTGCGACGAAAGACAACAAGAAGTTGCCCCTGTACGTGCCCCGTACGAGGACCCCTAAGCGGAAGCAGTGGACGCGATGTCCCTCGACTGGAACAGATGGTCCAAGATTTATCTGTTCCCTCCTCACAACCTTCTGTTGAGGGTCCTCAACAAACTGAGATCCTTCAAAGGGTAGCAGCAATAGTGGCCCACAAGTGGCCGAACAGCTTGTGGTTCCTCCTGGCATTGGAACTGTAGCTGAAGTTTGTACCACTACCAGATCCAGTTCTGACCCAGCGAGTCCAGAAGTCAACTGTCTGCGCTTCATTACAGAAAACCCGGACCCTGCAGTTCATGATTTTCTCTCCCTAGCGGTGAGAAAGCGTTTCGGGATTTCGAAAGCCAGTATAGACTTACTTGAGGAATATAAATGCAAATCTACTAGAAGGCAATATGAGTCATCTTGGAGAAAATGGGTGGCCTTTTGTCAAGGCGAAGATTCCGCAGGAGTTCTTGACAGACTTCTGCTTATCTTTTTTCCCCACCTCCATGGTCAAGGGTTGGCAGCGAACACGATTTCAGCTGTAAGTCTGCTTTGACAAGACCCATTCTATATGCCTTCCAGGTCGACCTAGGTAACGAGATCTTTAATAAAGTCCCGAAAGCCTGTGCTAGGCTCAGACCTTCAGCACCTCCAAAGCCCATTTCATGGTCTTTAGACAAGTTCTTCATTTCGCTTCTCTGTTGAGCAATGAAGAGTGTGCGTTAAAGGATTTGACACAAAAAGTTATTTTCCTATTTTGCACTTGCGTCCGGGGCCAGGGTTAGTGAGATTGTAGCCTCTCGAGAGAGGCAGGTCGTGTTCAGTTCCTGGATGGGGAAGAACTGAACCTGTTTCCGGATCCTACGTTTCTCGCCAAGAATGAGTTACCCACCAACAGGTGGGGTCCCTGGAGAATCTGCCCTCTGAAAGAAGATGCATCTCTATGTCCAGTAGAATGCCTAAAGGTCTATCTTCATAGAACTTCAGACTTCAAGGGTGGTCAACTATTCAGGGGAGAAACATCAGGCTCAAATTTATCTCTGAATCAACTCAGAGCGAAAATCACATATTTTATTCGCAGAGCGGATCCTAACAATGCACCCGCAGGTCACGATCCGAGGAAAGTTGCCTCATTTTTAAATTTCTTTAATTGTATGGATTTTGAACATCTCCGTTCTTACACTGGCTGGAAGTCTTCCAGAGTGTTCTTTCGCCACTATGCGAAGCAAGTAGAGGAACTAAAA
>NC_090769.1:3598109-3600609 GCF_036898095.1 Palaemon carinicauda | reverse complement strand
TGCGATGGCCTTCCTGCCGAGGCTTTCAAATTCTGCCACCCTATAATTTATATCCTATTTTCTGCACTATTTAATGCCTGTATATTACACCAATATCTCCCCGAAACCCTGCTACTTGTCCACTTAATACCTCTCATAAAAAACAAACTGAAGGATGCCAGTGACCCAGGAAACTACCGTCCCATCGCCATTACAACAATTTTATCGAAAATATTTGAATCTCTTCTGTTCCGTCGCCTTACACCATTTCTCCACACTGCAGACAATCAATTTGGTTTTAAGACTAACCACTCGACTGACACTTGTATATATATTTTAAAGGAGTTATTGAATTTCTATACATCCTCGGCCTCCCCTGTCTATTTATGTTTTGTAGACGTGCGGAAGGCATTTGACAGAGTAAACTATCTGAAGCTCTTTTTGAAACTACGCAAAAGGGGAACTCCTCTATATCTCATCGGTATATTATACTGTTGGTTCACAACACAACAGTTCTGTGTCAAATGGGGCAATGTCCTGTCCCAGCAATTCGGCTCATCTAACGGTCTCAGGCAAGGAGGCATCCTCTCATCATACTTATTTAATGTTTACACAGACGACTTAAATATCAGACTGAATTCACTTCCCATTGGTTGTACGGTTTATGGCTTTACCATAAATAACCTTTGCTACGCTGACGATATGGTCCTCATCTCCCCCTCTGCCCAAGGCCTACAACGTCTCATCGATACCTGCAACGCATACGCTATTGAACATGACATAATCTATAACAAATCGAAGACACAGTGCATGTCTGTCCTTCCTAGATCGCTCCGTTTCGTAGAAGAATCACATATTTACCTTCAAAACCATCAGCTAGAATTTGTCAATGATTTTCCTTACCTAGGTCACATCATTACGAAAGACTTAAAGGACACATCTGACATTGAAAACAGGCAACGTAAATTGTGTTGTCTAGGGAACATGGTAACGAGAAGATTTGCCTTCTGCCGCCAAGATATCAAAATACTCCTATTTCAAACCTACTGCTATAACGTATACGGCTGCTCGCTATGGGCAAACTATACGCGAGAATCGATGAGACGTATCACAGTCATTCACAATGATATCCTAAGGCGCCTCACCAATACCCCGAGGCACCATTCAGCTTCAGCGATGTTTGTTGAAAATAGACTGGATAACCTAAAAACCATCATTCGTCGCTCTATAGTAAGTCTCACCTCCCGCCTACAATCTAGTGAAAATCCCCTAATTCAAAATGTGCTTGCAAGTGCAGCGAGAATAAAATCCAAAATGTGGGAAACCTGGAATACGGAAGCATCAGTACAATGAATTGTATTCACTAATATTTGATAGTGTGGCTATGCCAAATCTTCATCACTAAATAACTTTGGTATGATTCCCAGTATTGTTATGATAACGTGTTTTATTATGTTACATCTTTGTTGTCTGGATGTCCTGTATTTCCTTCACACCCCTGCTCAGTGACTAGATTTTTTTCCCTCCCCAGTGTTCTTTCATTATTCAAGCAATTTCTGTTCCAACATATTATTATTGTCAACTCCATTTTGTTTTCTTTTTTTTCTCTCTCCCTCTCTTTTTGTTTGCTAATATGTATGGTATCATCATTGCTAAGCGTTAATTCTAATGTGACTTTGTTACCCAAACCTTAGATCTCTGTGGTCAACCTGCTAATTGATGTTTATAATATATCACTGATTTTATTGCATTTCTCATCTTTTTTTTTTTTTTTTACCGATGTCAAAAGTGTAAGATCACTGTACCCTTATTGTAACTCTGTATATGGCTTCTGCTGAAATAAAGATTATTATTATATATATATATATATATATATATATACATATATATATATATATATATATATATATATATATATATATATATATATATATATATATATATATATATATATATATATATTATACAAATACAGTGTCTAAATGCTTAGGCATAAGTCACTGTCTCTTATAAAGTGATAACTAACATCTTTATCTTTAATCATACGTTTTTTCCTTCTAACCCCATTCAATAGTTAAAAACCTCCAAATGTTTTTGCATTTCCCTTAAAGAATTATACATTGTGGATCCAACCCCTTTTTGAAATTGACCTCACATTGTTGCAACACCATTTTTTCGAGAAAAATTTTTTTGGATCTTCCGAAAATGTACGAGGGGATCCCGTAGAGTTTATCCTCTCCTATGCCCATATAAGGGCATAGGAGTGTTCCTAATAATAGAATGCATCGAGAGTGAATTTGGAGTTTCTCGTTGCTCTCTATTTGATTTCACTCTATTCATTCTATTATTATTAGAAACACACACACTTCCTCTCTCCCTCTCTCTCCCCCCCTCTCTCTCTCTCTCTCTCTCTCTCTCTCTCTCTCTCTCTCTCTCTCTCTCTCTCTCTCTCTTTTAATTACAAGTTACTCTTTTAATCAATATATTTCTTAAGGATTCAAAATAAATAAAAATCGTTAAT
>NC_090769.1:3592405-3598063 GCF_036898095.1 Palaemon carinicauda | reverse complement strand
TAGGTGTTGTTCATTCTAATGGGATATAGAAAACAGTATCCGAAATAAACCATATTTTGTTGAATATGTCATCCAATATTTGATGCATTGTAATACCAGCAACGTTGATAGAGAAGTGACGTCACATTTTGATGGATGTGAGATGTTTTAAATGATGATGTTGATGATATGTAAAATATGATGGCTCTTTTTCCAAATAGCAATTGTAACTAAATTTTATACATCATGAATCAGGGTCGTAATCCTGCCAGAGGGAAATGTCAGTGTAATTAACAGATAAAATGAAGACTGTGATATAACCCTGAATTATTCCATCATTGTTTTGGTTCCTGGTTTTATTGGTGTTCTTATTATTCATATATGTGACGAAGAATCAGGACAATTGGCATTGTCTAGTGATTTATTCGGGTTAGTGTTATAGGTCTAAAGCTTTTCACGTAAAACAGTAAAGGGATCATCTTTCAAATTTGAATACCATTCAGCTCAGAGAGAGAGAGAGAGAGAGAGAGGAGAGAGAGAGAGAGAGAGAGAGAGAGAGAGAGAGAGAGAGAGAGAGAGAGAGAGAGAGAGAGACGAGAATTCGAAGTTGAATACAGTTTCCTTTAATGAAAGAAAATATAAAGATTAGCAAACAACTCACCCCAGCAATAATGAACGATTGACTCGTGATAACTATACTTCACTGTCTAAAACTGAAATGAATAAAGAAATGTACTTAGCTTGGGTTTATATGGGCGAAGGGTGATGTCGTCATTTCCTCTCTGTCTCACTGGTTTGCGAGAGTTTTTGATGTTTGGGTGAATGTTTTCGGTTCGATTTCCGTCGTAATGTTGAATGTAGTGCTTCCTGGATATGATTCTTGAATGTTTAGTAAACGTTCATAAAGTTGAATGCCAGTCCTTCGTTTTCATAAGATGTTGATTGAAGATCAAGTTCCTCAGTTACTATAACATTTATAGTTGATATTTGAAGTGTTCATTTCTTCGGTGGACGTAGATACTTCGTCAAAATTGTAGATTCATTACTGTTGATTCTCATGATACTAAAGTTGATTTAGGTTAAGCGCTGCTTCTTGAAAATTTTTCTCTGGTTCTTAGAGTTTTATTCGCTGCCACCAATTGTTGGTGTGGTACTGTTCTAAACACACATTCTGGTTCTTATCAAATGTCTCTTCAATGTGTTGTAATATTTAGACTTGGTAGGTTGCTTCTTCTAAATGAGTCTAAGTAAGTTAACTTTAAAACAGTTTATTCCTTTAAAACGGTTATTAACATCTCTATCATAGGAGTATAGATGGTTTGGTCGGACGACCATTCCATATGAGATGTTGACAAGAAGTGGCTAAAATATCAATATCACAGATATCGTATAGTCAGTTATCTCAGCATTTAAACACATAATGTAAACATAACATTAATAGAGGAAGACACCTGCATTCGGTCAGACACAACTCTTTCTCACGGTTCGTATTTGTGTTTACTCTTCATAAAAATGTTACATTGCTAAGGTTTGGCATTTGCATCCTGGTTATGACATGACTATGGTAGTTCTCACACTCGCTCCTACTTCCATATTGACCTCTTAGGTCATGGATTAAAACATGTAATTTTACATACATTATATATATGTATATATATATATATATATATATATATATATATATATATATATATATACATATATATATATGTATTTATATAAACATATATATATATATGTTTATATATATATATATATATATATATATATATATATATATATATATATATATATATATATAACATATATATAATATTTGATAACTTAAAAAATATAGCAGACAACTTAAGAGCTAAGAAATCAGTGGTCTTCATAAAAAAAACAAAGGACATTCAAGAAGAGGAAATTCCGCAGAAATATTTTGGACTTTTAACTGAATATCATGATGTTTTTTCCACTACGGATGGATCCTTAGGAAAAACAGATGTGATCGAGCATCAAATAAGGTTAAAGGACAAGCAGAAAATTATCTATGTACCCTCGTACAGACTCCCTATGCAATTCCAGAATGAGATAAATGATGGAGTAGGTAAAACGCTAGAAGAAGGAGTCATTAGGAAATCGAACAGTCCTTATAATTTTCCATTAATAGTTGTACCGAAAAAAGATCGAACATGGCGTATTTGCGTAGACTTCCGTCGCTTAAATGAGGAAACAATTCCTGATCGATTCCCAGTGCCATGTACTGACGATATTTTATCTTTGCTAGGTCAGAACAAATATTTTACCAGTTTGGACTTACTTGAAGACTTTCACCAGACATCATTAGAAGAAAATAGTATCCCATACACTGCCTTCAGCACAGCCAGGGGACATTATGAATTTTTGTGTATGCCTTTTGGTTTACGTTGTGCTCCCATAACATTCACTAGAATGATTAACATAGTGTTTGGAGACTTGTTAGGGGACATATTGCATGCCTATATGGACGACCTTATAATCTTTTCTAATAACTTAGAAGAACATCTACGTAAACTGGAACTAGTGCTACTGAGACTAAGACAGCATAACTCAAGGGTAAAGATTAGTAAGTGTGAATTCCTCAAAACAGAATTAGTCTATTTAGGTTTTACGGTGTCTAGCCAAGGTCTTAAAGTAGTCCACGTTAAGGTGTCGGCTATCCATAACTTTCCGATACCTACTAATGTCAAGGGAATACAGCAATTTCTGGGGTGTAGTGGATATTACAGGCGTTTTATACGCAATTATTCAATAATAGCCGCTCCCCTAACTGATATTACAAAGAAGGGCGTAGATTTCATATGGTCTGAGCAGCATCAACAGGCATTTAATACCTTGAAAGATGAACTGTGTAGTTCTCCTATCTTAAAATTTCCTGACTTTGGTAAGGAATTTTTCATTGCAACTGATACCTCAGACCTAGGAGTAGGTAGGGTATTGCTTCAGCAATATGACAAACAGTTTTTCCCGATAGCTTTTTATTCACATAAACTGAGACCTTTTGAAAAAAAATACGCAGTAATAGACAAGGAAGGGCTAGCTAGTGTTAATTCACTAGTGCATTTCAAGTTCATAATATACGGTTATCCCGTTAAGGTTCTTACTGACCATAAACCACTAACCGAATTCTTCAAAGGCTTCAACCACAGCCCCAAACGAACTCGGTGACATTCGATCATCCAAGACTTTGGTGCGAGGATCGGGTATTTACCTGGGAAAGTAAATATCATTGCAGATGCATTATCACACAACCCTTTGTCATCTTGTATGGAGCCATTAGCTGAATTAATAGATATATCAACATCCATGCCTATTGTTAAAACTGTATCTGAACAGGAAGATCTGGGCTGGAGCGCTGAACTAATACAGACTGAGCAAAGAAAACATCAGAAATTAGAAAAAATCATAAATGCTTTGAAAGGAAATACTAAGGAAAAGGAATATATAAAGTATACGCAGCAGAATTATATAATCAGGGATAATATTCTGTGTAGATCCGTGACAAGGAAAACCCGCAATACACGACAGGTGACTAACGACCAGGTAGTGGTACCAATCTCACTTTTACCCACTGTCCTAAATTGGTTGCATGCAAATCCATTGCATGGACACCCGTGGTTCTCATTAATGCCACAGAAAGCCAAATCATTGTTTTACTGGCATACGATGCTTACAGATATAAAAAAACACATAGCTAATTGTTGCACTTGTCAGGAAAACAAAGGGCACACGAAAACACCTGTCAGCCTAGGGGCTTATCCCATGCCCAATTAACCCTTTGAAAGGATACATTTAGATTTATTAACAGGATTTTACAAGTCAGACAGAGGAAATAAGCACCTCTTAGTAATTGTAGATGCTTTGACTCAATATGCAGAACTGATAGCGCTTAAAACTAAAACCGCGATTGAATGCGCTAGGAAGTTTTACGAGTGTTACATTTGTAAACATGGAATTCCACATATGGTAATCTCAGACTCAAGTGGTGAATTTAATAATCATTTCCTTAACTCGTGTGAATTCCTTAGCATAAAGAAAATTAATACCATGATCTATCACCCAGAGTCGAATGGGCTAGTGGAAAGAGCGAATAGGAGGGTTTTAAACATATTAAGAGTTACACTAGGTGGATCAGACCCCAACTGGGATATTGCAATATCTGCAGTACTAAGTACTCTGTATCACTCATATCATGTATCTATTAAAATGTCGCCGCACGAGGCATTGTATGGTAACCCAGTTAGAACGCCTTTCCATGTATTAACGCCTACAACTAATTTAACAAATCCTTTAAAGGAAGTTATAAATGCAAGCAAAAGTCGATATGATATCCTCGAAAGAATTTAGAAGAATCACAAATTATAATGAAAAGGAATCATGATAAAATAGCGAAGCCAACTAAAACATATACCGTGGGTGATAATGTATACATACAGGTAAATGTACGTAAAGGACTTAATTACAAACTGACACCTAAGTTTGAAGGCCCATTTAAAATTTTGGAAACCTTAACGGCCATTAGAATTAGAGTTCAAAACGTATCCCAACCCACTGATGAGAGAATTGTGCCATTGGCTCACATAAGAAATTAAAATAAGAGAGAAGGAAGTGATGGAAATATTTTTGTCTATGAAACTTGTATAATATTTGTATGTAAACATTTTTTTCTTCTTAATACAGAAGTAATTACATATATTTTTCTCATTGCAGGTTTCCAAAATGAAGTTTTTATTGTTAGGAGTGATATTGTTCGCTCAAAAATTTTTTTCGTGTGGGAAGAGCCCTAAAACGAAAAGAACAATTTTAAATATGGCACTATAGTAGAGAGAACAGAAAACGTTTTTATTACAGCAAGCAATATAATTATAGAAGTAAATATGCAAGCTATTTTTCTCCCAGAGAATAACGTCACTAGCTTAAAGAGCGACATTTCAAGGTTTGCTGCTTCATTAAATGAAATGCATAAACGACATTTTCCTTTTAATACAGAGAGTTCGCTTGCACCAACACTAAGCGTAGCAGAAATGCTATCTTACGACTTGCAAAATATGACTTACGAGGCAGAATCTTTGGCTCGTGACCTTCTGATGTGGACAGTGAGACACATTAACCTTGAAAGACATAACCCGTTTATTTTTGCTGCACTAAACATCTTTAGATCTGTTGCAAGTTTAGGCTTAATGATTTCAAATCATCTTAAAATCAGTAATCAAAATAAGAAAATTGAGTTTTTAGAACATGAAAACGAACTAGTTTTATCAGAAATAAGGAATCAATTAACATCAATAAATCAAATAATGAATTTGGTGAACGGAAATTCTAGTAAAATCAGTCAGATTATGGTAGTACAAAACTTGCTGGCAACGTTAACGTATTATAATTCAAGAATAGATCATATCCGTACTAAAATTTCATATTTTATTGAAAAATCAAAAGACTATGTGGAAGCTATTACGTTAGCAACTAAAGGTGTTTTATCACCACATCTCTTGCCAATAAAAGACCTAACGTTAATTTTGGAGAACGGACGGGAGAAAATTGGTTATGTTCCTTTGTTAGACGCCCATAGGTTAGAATTTTATCATAGCCTAATTACAGTAAGTGTTGAAAATTACAGGATCATGATTACAGTTCCCCTTTATTCTTCCGATGCCTGGC
>NC_090769.1:3584905-3587405 GCF_036898095.1 Palaemon carinicauda | reverse complement strand
CTCTTGTTTTTTTGAAATGGTGTGTTGGGCAGGCTTAATAGAAGGGCCATGGATGCCTGGTGGTTTATCAAGAGTTTGTCTTTTCCTTTTTCTGACTCTTTTTCTTCTCAAAACCATCCTTACTGTCCTCCCTTTAGTTGAAGTGGCTATCCTGGAGGGTATTTAGCCTTGCATGGTGTATCGGCTCCTCCATGTTGACCAGTTTTTCCGACTTTTTACTAATAGTCTATGGGTATCATCAATCACTTTATTTATAATTCTGTACATATTGTTTTTGTTATAATTCTTGTTAATCTAGTTTTTAAGTATTAATTCTTATGCTGTCTGGAGACATTGAGCGAAATCCGGGACCAGTACGTCATAGATTTCGTCAATGTCGTCTTCTGTATTGCAATATTCGTGGTCTTCATGCAAATATCCAAGACCTTACAGTTGCATCCAGACAGTATGATATTCTTTTGTGCTCAGAAACTTTGGTTTCTAATATGAGGCACTCATCTGAGCTCCTTATAACTGGTTTTAACAAGCCAATAATGTTGAAACGTGATGCCATCCCTAGGGCCAGGAGAATGGCGGTGTATATTAGGACCGAGTACCCTGCTTCTCATATGTCCTGCTATCAATGTGGATGTCATGAGATTCAGGTAATAAAAGTTTGTGGCAGGCATAACAACTTTTATTTGTGTTCGATCTACCGGAATCCAGACATGGATGATTCTATCTTCGATTGTCTTCTTACCATTATGGCTAAGATACAAGAAGATGATAGAAAGGCTTCTTTTGTCTTTGTTGGTGATTTTAATGCTCACCATAGAGAGTGGTTAAGTTCTATCTCTCCTACTGATCGCCATGGCTTAAGAGCTTTAGACTTAGCGTCTGAATCAGGCTGTGAGCAAATCATAAATGAAGCTACTCACAGGTCTGGTAATTGCTTGGACCTCGTATACACTGACTCCCCTGGCGTTATAACTAGTAAGGTTGGTTCTCCAGTCGGGACATCTGATCATGCCTTGATTTCATTATTAGTGAAGAGTGAGCAGCCTGTCCCTGATATATCATATTCTTGTAAAATTTATATGAAATCCCAAGCAGACTGGAATGGGATTTTGCATGACCTTTTGTGCTTGAATTGGTCACAATTAATAATAGTGTAGATCCTGTTGTCCCTTTGAATGAGAATCTAGTCAACATAATTGATAGGCGTATCCCTTCTCGTGTGCTAAGGTACCGAGGGAGAGACAAACCGTGGTTCAATGAGGATTGTAGACGTGCTTATTTGGAGAAGCAGGAGGCCTATCACCTTTGGAAAGGTAACAGATCAGATTTGACCTGGAACAACTATACTCAGCTTCGAGCTTTTTCTCAGAGAGTTTATGCCTCAACTGAAAAGGAGTACAATTTAACCATAAAAGAAACTCTTTCTGGTACAACTCAGGAACATAAATGGTGGTCTACCCTTAAAACTGCACTCTTTGGTGTAGATGCAACAGTTCCTCCTTTACTTAAACCAGATGGCTCAGTCACTCACTGTCCAAAGGAAAAGGCAACCCTTTTGGCTGATGTTTTTGACAGTAAACAGAGTAATGAAAAACTTGAACTTCCTCATTCCTGTTTTCCTGAGGCTAAACTAACTAGTTTAGCTTTTCGATCTCGTGAGATTAAAGCTCTGTTGATGGACCTTGATACTTATGGAGGTGTAGACCCAAATGGTATTTTTCCTTTGTATTTTATAAAGAAAGCAGATTTCTTAGCTCCAAAGTTATCTGTTATTTTGCGCAAGTTAGCAAGAAGAGGAGCTTTTAGCACTTGTTGGAGAATTGGTAATATTACTCCTCTATGTAAATGTGTTTGTGGTAGCTCAAGTCCCACTGATTACCGCCCAATTTCCATAACTCCCATATTATCTAAAGTTTTTGAACGTCTTCTGGCAAAACGTCTTAATAGGTTTGCTGAAGGTAATCATCTACTCCCTAGTTTGCAATTTGGTTTTCGTAAAGGCCTTGGAGCATGTGATGCCCTTCTTACAATCTCCAATGCTGTACAGAAATCCCTTGATTGTGGTCGGGAAGTTCGTATGATTGGCCTTGATTTTAGTGCTGCCTTTGACCGTGTTAATCATGAGGCCCTCGTTTTCAAACTGAAACAGTTGGTAGTGGGCGGGTCGTTTCTTAGCATTATCATTGATTTTTTAAGTAATAGATCTCAAAGAGTTGTTGTTGACGGGCACCATAGTGAGTATAGGAATGTGATATCCGGTGTTCCACAGGGTAGTGTTCTTGGCCCATTACTTTTCATGCTATATACATATGACATGTGGTTTGGCCTAGAAAACAAGCTTGTTGCATATGCAGATGATGCTACTCTCTTTGCATCAATTCCATCCCTTGAATGTAGATCTGGGGTTGGTGAATCCCTTAATAGAGATTTAGCTAAAATTAGTGCATGGTGCAAATTATGGGGTATGAAGCTGAATCCTAACAAAACTCAAAGTATGATTGTA
>NC_090769.1:3557405-3577405 GCF_036898095.1 Palaemon carinicauda | reverse complement strand
CAAACGAAGGGTTTTAATCGATAGTATTGTTTTAGAGAGACTTGGGAGTAGCCACATAAGGGTACTCAGATAGACAAAAAGCTATTCAAGTAATTAGGTTGCGGAAAAATGCTCCGGTAATGGAGGTATTGTGTTGGCCACAAGACAAGTTAAGAAGTTATACTGAAATAAAACGACTCTTCATCCAGAAATATGCCTTACCCAATGCTAGAAAAGGAGATATAAAAGAAAATTACAAACCCAAAATTCGGGATGGTGAATCCGATCTTAGTTTTGCAACTCCCGTTTTGCGTGATTGTAATTTGTTTGCTACCCTGAGTGCCAATCTCACAGAAGATGATAAAAAAGCAATTGCCCATAAACATATTTGCAGATTAGTAAACCCGTTAGTAGACGTAGTGATGGCGATAAAAAATATTCAAGAGAGTTTACCGGAAGAAAAAAAAAGAATGAAAATAACTGCCCCGATTCAGAGATTGTAGCAGCCATGAGAGGCACTTAACAACCCCCAGAGCGGGAGGGGGAAAAACGCAGTGAGCAGTTGAAAAGAGTCTTCAGAAGCTGGCAGTGTAGAGGAGAGGGGCACCAAAAAGTGGATTCCCCCGTCCCAAATCAAGGATCCCTCGCTATTATACTTGTCACGCTCACGGTCATATATCTTGAAAGTGCCCAGCAAAAATTGCCAAGGGCGGCCGGGCTGTATCACACGCACACCCCACGCCCCCAACATCCGAGGAAAAGGAAACAGAGGAAGGGGGAGATGAAATCAGAAGCAGCAGTTGAAGCAGCGGTGAGAGTGACTACGATGGACTTGGTAGAGCATGAACTGGGACCTCAATTAGTACCCCCAACATCTTCCCCACAGCACTAGGGACAGGAACAGGGGGCAGTGGCATTGCAAGGGAGGTCATTGGCATATGCCCCACATATTCTAAAGGGTGGCTAGGAATATTAGCAGTCAGGATTGACCTACCAGATGGTCCATATGAGCGCTGATAGATGCAGGAGCTAGCGTTTCCCTGATTGAGAAAAGACTCTCTTCAAATCCACTACAGTCAGCGGCATCCATCATCATCGACCTGCCAGAAGGAAATAAACTACACACCAACCCCCAGAGAGGGAGAGGGAAGAACACAGTCAGCAGGTGAGAAGAATATTCAGATGCTGGCAGTGTGGGGGAGAGGGGCACTGACGAGTGGCACCCGCACACCACCCCCCACACAACATCCGAGGAAAAGGAAACAGAGGAAGGGGGAGAGGAAATCAGAAGCAGCAGCCGAGGCAGCGGTGAAAGTGACTACGACGGACTTTGTAGAGCGGGTACTGGGACCTCCATTGGTCCCCCGAACCTCACCCCCACAGCACTAGGGACAGAAGCAGGGGCAGTGGCATTGCAAGAGAGGTCGTTGGCATGTGCTCCACATATTCTAATGGGTGCCTAGGAATGTTAGCAGTCACAATTGACCTACCAGATGGGTCCATTTGAGCGCCGATCGACACAGAAGCCAGAGTTTCTATGTTTGAAAAAAGACTCTCCTCAAACCCACTACAGTCAGCGGCATATCTCATCAACTACACACAAGCCATACGAAAATCGTCAACTTTAAGGTGGGATCTGTGAAGTTTACGCTTGATTACTTCGTCTTACCCACCTTGGGAATTCCATGAATCTAGGCTAGATTAGGGTTAGAATTTATCATTTGTAATCAAATATGCATTTGTGGGGGAAAAGATAAAATAACAGTAAAAGCAGGAGGGGGCATTTTGCCCATTAAAAGTCATGAGGGAGTAAGTGTTTGTGTGGGTACGGAGAGACAATTTAGTAAGGTAACAGCGGTACCTGAAAGAGAAGTGTTATCGCCCCAGACACTTACGAGCATATCACTGGCCCCGTGTCAGCCTCTTCCAAACAGAACCAAGGTCTTTGTCAAAGCCCATGACAATTGGTCACCTGTAGTCTTAGAGGTCTTGTCAGAAATAAAAGAGAACATAGATGATATAATGATAGTTGATTTGTCAAATAAAAGAGTTGTGTTAGGATGTGATTCTGTATGTGACAGATATGTGAAATTGCTAATAATAGAATCTTAGGAGCCACAACTCTAGTCCGCAGAGACGACCGCAATCAAAACTTGATTATGCAAGCGTGATAACTATTTCTGCCAGAATATCAACCTGTAATTATGACCCCTGTGGACACGGGGCCATAAAAACAATTAGAATAGCACCAACATTATCTCTGCGTGTTGTAAGAGGCGACTAAAAGGAACGGGACGAGGGGGCTGGGAACCCCCTCTCCTGTATTTACAATCCTTTGAGACATCAGCAAAGAGGTGGAGGTGGGGGGAAAGTGGCTGCTCCCCGCACTCTAGTTTTGGGGTGTTTGAATGTGCGTGGATGTAGTACGATAGAGAGTAAAAGATGTGAGGTTGGAAGTATGTTTAGGAATAGAAGCATGGATATATTAGCCTTGTGTGAGACAAAGATAAAAGGGAAGGGTGAAGTGATGTTTGGTGAAATGTCTGGTATAGAGTTTGTGAGTGAATGGATGACAGGTAAAGTAGTGGAATAAAAGGAGATATCATCTAGATTAATGTGGGTAAGGGTTAAGTTGGATAGGGAATGTTGGGCTTTTGTCAGTGCGTATGTGCCAGGTTATGAGAAAAGTGAAGAAGAGCGGAATGAGTTCTGGAATGAATTAACCATGTGTGTAGAAGGACTAGGTAGAAGAAATTATGTAGTTGTCATGGGTGACTTTAATGCTAGAATGGGTGCTGGAGAGGTAGAAGGTTTCATTGGGAAGTATGGCGTACCAGGTGAAAATGAGAGTGGTGAGAGACTGGTAGATATGTGTGTTGAGCAAGAGATGGTGATAAGTTCTAGCTTTTTCAAAAAGAAAGATAAAAACAAGTATACATGGGTAAGAGTGGCATATGGAAGAGTAGTAGAAAGGGCATTAATGGATTATGTGTTGATAACTAAAAGAATATTTAGAAGATTGAAAGACGTGCACGTGTTTAGGGGTATGTCTAACGGTATGTCTAATAATTTTTTGGTAGAAGGAAAATTAGTTTTAACAAAAGAGTGGGGGAATAGAGTAGGTGGATGTAAAAGGGAGCTAGTGAGGGTTGAAGAGCCAATAAAACCGGGGGTAAAAAGTAAATATCAAGAAAGGTTGAAAATGGCATATGACGAAGTGAAAGTGAGAGAAACTGGTAATTTAGAGGAGGAGTGGAAGATAGTAAAAGAAAATTTTGCTATGATTGCAAGTGATGTGTGTGGCAAGAAGGTTGTTGGAGGCTGCATGAAGAAGAGCAGTGAATGGTGAAATGAAGGAGTGAAGGTAAAAGTGGAAGAGAAAAAGAGGGCTTTTGAAGAATGGCTGCAGAGTAATAGTGTAGAGAATTATGAAAAATATAGAGAGAAAAATGTGGAAGTAAAGCGCAAGGTAAGTGAGGCAAAGAGGGCAACAGACCTGAGGTGTGGTCAGAAAAATGTGAAGAGAGTAAGGAAGGTTGGCTCAAGAATTGAAGAGACAGTGAATGATGGAAATGGAAGGTTGTTAAAAGGAGAGGAGCCAAGGAAAATGTGGGTGGAATATTTTGAAAGTTTACTGAATGTTGAGGATAATAGGGAGCCATATATAATTGCTGTTGCAGGTGTTAAGATGCCAGTGATGGGAGATGAGAATGAGAGAGAGATTACAAGAGAGGAAGTGAGGAGAGCATTAGATGAAACGAGAGTAGGAAAAGCATCTGGTATGGATGGTGTGAGAGCTGAGATGTTGAAGGAAGGGGGTGTGACTGTACTTAAATGGTTGGTGAGATTGTTTAATATGTCTTTTGTGTTGTCAATGGTACCAGTAGATTGGGTTTGTGCATGTATTGTACCACTATATAAGGGTAAGGGAGATGTGTATGAGTGTTGTAATTCAAGGGGTATTAGTTTGTTGAGTGTGGTTGGAAAAGTGTATGGTAGAGTACTGATTAATAGGATTAAGGATAAAACAGAGAATACAATCTTAGAAGTACAGGGTGGTTTTAGAAGAAGTAGGGGTTGTATGAATCAGATTTTTACAGTAAGGCAGATATGTGAGAAATATTTAGCAAAAGGTAAGGAGGTGTATGTTGCGTTTATGGATCTGGAGAAAGCGTATGATAGAGTTGATAGGGAAGCAATGTGGAATGTGATGAGGTTATATGGAGTTGGTGGAAGGTTGTTGCAAGCAGTAAGAAGTTTTATAAAGGTAGTAAAGCATGTGTTAGAATAGAAAATGAAGTGAGCAATTGGTGTCCAGCGAGAGTAGGGCTGAGACAGGGATGTGTGATGTCGCCGTGGTTGTTTAACTTGTATGTTGATGGAGGGGTGAGAGAGGTGAATGCTCGAGTACTTGGACGAGGATTGAAACTGGTAGACGAGAATGACCATGAATGGGAGATAAATCAGTTGTTGTTTGCGGATGATACTGTACTGGTTGCAGACGCGGAAGGGAAGCTTGGCTGATTAGTGACAGAATCTGGAAGGGTGTGTGAGAGAAGGAAGTTGAGAGTTAATGTGGGTAAGAGTAAGGTTATGAGATGTACGAAAAGGGAAGGTGGTGCAAGGTTGAATGTCATGTTGAATGGAGAGTTACTTGAGGAAGTGGATCAGTTCAAGTACTTGTGGTCTGTTTTTGCAGCAAATGGTGGATTGGAAGCAGATGTACCTCAGCGAGTAAATGAATGGTGCAAAGTGTTGGGGTCAGTTAATTGAGTAGTAAAAAATAGAGGGTTAGGCATGAATGTAAAGAGAGTTCTATATGAGAAAGTGATTGTACCACTATGATGTATGGATCAGAGTTGTGGGGAATGGGAGTGATGGAGAGACAGAAATTTAATGTGTTTGAGATGAAGTGTCTAAGAAGTATGGCTGGTGTATCTCGAGTAGATAGGGTTAGGAACAAAGTGGTAAGGGGGAGAACTGGTGTAAGAAATTAGTTAGCAGCTAGAGTGGATATGAATGTGTTGAGGTGGTTTGGCCATGTTGAGAGAATGGAAAATGGCTGTCTGCTAAAGAAGGTGATGAATGCGAGAGTCGATGGGAGAAGTACAAGAGGAAGGCCAAGGTTTGGGTGGATGGATGGAGTGAAGAAAGCTCTGGGTGATCGGAGGATAGATATTAGAGAGGCAAGAGAGCGTGCTAGAAATAGGAATGAATGGGCAGCGATTATGACACAGTTCCGGTAGGCCCTGCTGCTTCCTCCGGTGCCTTAGATGACCGTGGAGGTAGCAGCAGTAGGGGATTCAGCGTTATGAAGCTTCATCTGTTGTGGATAATGGGCGAGGTTGGTCTGTGGCACCCTAGCAGTACCAGCCGAACTCGGTTGAGTCCCTTGTCAGGCTGGGAGGAACGTAGAGAGGAGAGGTCCCCTTTGTTTGTCTCATTTGTTTGATGTCGGCTTCCCACGAAAATTGGGGGAAGTGCCTTGGTATATGTATGTATGTATGTAGATAGTAACATTGTAAATAATTATTCTGATGTAATTGCCACAGGAGACGAGCCACATAGGAGGATTGTTCGATTTTTCTTTAGCATTGAAACTCAGCAGGCGGGGGCGATCGGGTCAGGGCCTTATAAGGTACGCATTCATTTCCACGCAGATATAGAAAGGGAAATTAGTAAATTAAGGGAACAAGGGATAATCAAGGAGAGCAAATCCCCCTGGGCTTCTCCAATTTCAGCTGTTAGGAAAAGGATGGCTCTGTAAGATTATGTGTTGATTATAGTAAGTTGAATTCAGTCACTAAGGATAATGTATTTCCATTGCCCTCAATCTAAGCATTACTTTTTGAGGTACTGGATGGTAAACATTTTACAAACATTGATTTAAAATCTGGATACTATCAAATAACAATTCAGGAAGAGTAAATGTAAAACCGCATTTATAGCTAAGGATCAACTATTACAGAGTAATTTTCTTCCTTTTGGTGTATAAAATACTCCAAGTAATTTCTCTAGAGTAATGATGGCGGTGTTTTTTCCTTTAATGGACCATAATATTCTTGTTTATTCAGACAATATCATAATTACAGGGAAAGTGGCCGAAGAACATAATATTCGTAAAGTTTTAGAAGTGTTGCGACGTAATGCTTTGAAAATAAATTTGTCAAAGTGCAAAATTTTTCTGTAAATCAGTCGAATTTTTAGGTCAAATAATAATCCCGTAAGGTATCCAACCCTACCCCAGTAAAGTAGCAGCTATTTGAGATTTCCCTAGGCTACGTACCATTAAGAAAGTAGCTGGGTTCCTTTGGCTTGCTGGGTATTACCATAAATTAATAAGAGGTTTTGGAGAGATAGCGAGACCATTAGATGCTTTAAAAATAAAAGTAGTAAATTTGAGAGTGGAAGAAGAAAGGTCCTGTAACCATTTAAAAGTTGCTTTAACTAGCAATGACTCACTTGCATATCCTAGATTTGATCGCCCATTTCTAGTGACAACACTTGGGAGTAGTTTAGCTATTGGTGGCGTAGTTTCTCAACCAGATGATAAAGGTAGAGAGCGACCCATCTGTTTTGCTTCCACGGCATTAAAAGGGGCAGAAATGAATTTTAGTACATTTGGTCGAGAGGCTTTGACTATTTTTTGTGTTCTAGAGATGCATTGGTTCTTTTTATTAGGCCAGTCGATTGAGATTCAAAGTGATCATCACCACTTAGGTGATTTATTTTACAAAAGTGACTTGAAATCTAGACAACCAAGATGGATTGAAAGATTGCTAGAGTTTAATATATAGGGGTTTCACCACATGGAAGGTAAAGCTAGCAAGGTAGCTGATGCCCTCTCCGAAGGTTCAGTAATAGGTATAACAACTAGGACACAAAAGAGGAACGAAGAACGAAACCAAAATATTGAAGACCGCCATCAAAATAGAGAACTGGTCGTAAATACACGCGAGAAGCAATCAGAAAATGAGATCCTCCAGCAAGAGAGAGAGAGAGAGAGAGAGAGAGAGAGAGAGAGAGAGAGAGAGAGAGAGAGAGAGAGAGAGAGAGAGAGAGAGAGAGAGATGGGAACGGTGAAGCTGAATGTATGTGGGTGGCCAAGGAAATGACTAGGGGTGTCCAGAATATGTGCCCTAATGATGCAGGTGTGATTGCCTTTAGAAGTTGGGACATAAAGGAAGTCAAACAGGGAGAGAAAAAAAGAGGAATGGATGGAAAAAGTGGGAGCAGTGATTTAATGGGAATTGGGGAGTTGCCCATCATTTCTGAATGTGCCTCGTGCAAATTTTTTGTATAGAAAATGTCTCATATTGTGCACACAATAAGAGGGGAAGGGAATTTCGTGCATGGGTAGTTCTTCTCCCTCTTTAATTGTACATGCAAGTTTGTATGCAGGGCATTTAGGAATTGATAGAACATTAAGGAGAGTATGTGAATCGTTCTTTTGGTTTAGAATGAAAAAATCTATAGGGAAATATATAAAATGCTGGCATACTTGTAATTGTGTCAACAAACATAAAAACACTGTACCAGAAGCCAGAAAATGGCCATGATTCCTATTAAATTTTATAGGGTGCTTATGGATGTGGTAAGACCATTTCCTACTGACTTAACATAACGTAAGTATATATGTGTATTTGTGGATGCATTTGCTCGGTACAGTCCTACTCACACAATGTTGGATAAATCATAAAACTCATTAGCCCAGCCACTGTGCTCTTTCATTACTAGGTTTGGTTGCCTGAAAATTTTGATATGTGATAATGGTCTCTAGTCTATAAATAAGGTGATTAAATTGGTCACAAACTTGATAAAATTTAACACTTTTCAATGACCACATATAGGCCTTCCGCTAATGGCTTAGTGGAATCGCATAACAAGTTTTAAAAAGGCTGATGCTAGTTTACAAACACTTGGATAACAATGATCATACCATATTCTGTTAACAATGCTTAAAATAAATATGTTGGTATGAACCGGTACATGTTCAATCATTGCATATGGAATTCCATCAGGACCAGGGGCTGTATCGTTGCAACTAGCAAGTGTGGAATCAAATTCCCTTTTGATAGAATGTATGATTCCTTCTTTTCTGTTTAAAAATTTAGCATTTTACGTTCTTCACTGCATCCAAGCTGGACACCAGAAGATACTTTACACTTTTTTGATACTTTGGAGAAATGATCAGCCAATGCATTGCTAACCTCAGTTGCTCCAGTCACAAACTGACCATTCAAACCGAACACATGTGGTGGGTTGGGTGTGAATTGGACAGTTATCTTTTTTACGTTCCTCCTCACAGAAGATGGTGTTGATTTACTGTTGATGGAAGAAACAAAACACACCCAAGACTGGTGCCTATCTTCTTTCATGGCACGATGGAACTCTGTTCTACATTTCTTTTATATATTTAAATTCTCAGAATTACGCCATCTGCGCAATCGAGTTAAATATTTTCTTGTTGCTCTGTGCAGAGAAGTTAGTTCTGCAGGGGGTTGGTCATCATTTGAATAATCCTGTTGTTTTGGGAACTGAATTGACTCCTGCAGTTTGAAGGGTACTATTCAGCAAATCTATGCCATCATCAATATTCTCAAACAGTTCAGCATTCCCTTTCATTCTTCTTAGCTTATGGAATATAATCCAGTCTTGCCTTTTCATGATTCCATCGTGGTGATCTCTGTAAATGTGAACCTTTGTTGGTGTTTATAGTGAACGGTGGATGATCATTGGTATGCCAATCATCTAATGTCCTCCAATCGAAATCGAGAAGGTAATTGAAGTTTGTGATTGCACGAAAATGTACGTGTCTGAACATGAGTGTGTGCGTGCTTTCCTGTATTAAGTAGTCCAACAACTTCTTTTTCCACAATTGATGATATAATGTTGCCCCTAGTGTTTGCTAAAACATTGCTCCATAAGGGATGTCTACTATTAAAATCCCCCAACAAGAGAATAGGTTGAGGGATGTGTTGAATCCCCTCTACTAAATCATTATATGTTGTCATTAGGAGGCAAATAAAGAGAGAAAATCATGTATTTTCTCCATACATCAATTTGTACAACCACTGCCTGCAGTGGGGTATAAATGAGTAAAGATATTTGGGGAATATTCGGGTGAACCTATGTAAGACATCCGCCATGGCTCCCTGTTTATTGATCGTATGGTATCCTATAGCTAACATATTCTCGAGGACATGGAGTATGAGCATCAAGCTTGCTCTCTGTAGACATACAACTAGACGGAAGTGCTCATGAATGAGGGGGGGGGGGGGGGGGGGTCTTTATCAGTTTGTTTTTGTTGTTAGCTGGTTTACGTTCTTGAGAATATTAAGAAAGTTGCACGTTGGAAAGGAAACTCATTCTCCACTACCGGCACAATGAGAATATACTTCCCAGATGGTCCACTCTAAACCTACAGGAGAGATAGCACCAAAACAGATATAGAGGCACAGGTGTAAGCTACAGTAGACCCTCCTATTAGTACTGATACCAAGAAACTATGGAATCATCCTCCCCATATCTCTAATGAGGGGTTTTCAGGCCAAAAGGCAAGAGGATTGGATCCCCACGGATTCCGATGACCCAACCCGTGAGCTTAGTTTCCGCAAAAAAAGTTCAAACCATTTTAGCCAGGGCAGAGATCATTCTATACTCTCACATATAGCTTTGAATGCAAATACCTCCCAACCGTGATCCCTTCTCCCGTTCATCTAAGCAGGCAGTAATAACGAATGTGGAAATATCCATGTCATTTAAATGACAATTAGATAATCAAATGAACGTATAAAGTATATATATATATATATATATATATATATATATATATATGTATATATATATATATATATATATATATATATACATATGCATATATAGGCTATATATATACATATATGTATACATATATATATGTATATATATATGTATATATATATATATATATATATATATATATATATTTATATATATATATATGTATATATATATTTATATATATATATATATATATATATATATATATATATATATGTGTGTGTGTGTTTACATATATGTGTATATATATATATATATATATATCATCATCATCATCATCATCATCTCCTCCTACGCCTATTGACGTAAATGCCTCGTCTAGATTTCACCAGTCGTCTCTTTCTCGAGCTTCTAATTAAATACTTCTCTATTTATCATCTGATACTTTGTGCTTTATAGTCCTTAGCCATGTTTGCCTGGGTCTTCCAATTCTTCTGGTGCCTTGTAGAGTCCAGTTGAACGTTTAGTGATCTAATCTCTCTGGGAGAGTGTGAAGAGCAAGCCCAAACCATCTCATTCTACATATAGTCATGATCTCATCCACATATGGCACTCGAGTAATTTCTCTTATAATTTCATTTCTAATCCTGTCCTGTTATTTAACTCCCAATATCCTTCTGAGGGCTTTATTCTCAAATCTACTAAATCTATTGAAAATTGTTTCATTCTCATACCATGACTCATGTCCTTAGAGTAATACCGATCTCACTAAACTGATATATAGTCTGATTGTTATATGCAATTTTACGCGATTTGATTTCCAAATTTCACTCAACCTTGCCCTCGTCTGATTTGCTTTTCTTAATCTTTCACTAAACCTCTAATTCTAAAGACCGTGTACTGGAGATCAGTTCCTAAATAGTTATATCATTCTACCTTATTAATCCTTTCTCCTTCCAATGATATTTCATCTTCCATTGCATACTCCGTTCTCACCATCTCCGTCTTGCTTCTATTTACCTTCGGCTCAACATCGTGTGATATTTCACGCATTCTGGTAAGCAAGCATTGTAAATCCTGTTGAGTTCTGCTAACAAGGACAGCATCATCAGCATACTCTAGGTCTGCTAAATTCCTATCACCAATCCAGCCCTATCCTCCTCCACCATCTTTGACTGTTCTACACATTACAAAGTCCATGAGGAGGCTAAACAACATGTGGGACAACACATTCCCTTGGAGTATTCCGCTGTTCACTGGAAACTCACTTGATAAGACTCCATTAACATTAACTTTGCATTTGCTAGGCTTATGAACCAGCTTAATCAAATTTTCATATTTAAGAGGAATTCAGTAATAATGCAGGAATCTCTATGAAATTGGCCGGTACACACTATCAAAGGCTATTCATAGTCCACAAATACTAACAAAAGGGGATTTCTATACTCTACGCATTGCTGTATAACCTGTCTCAAAATTAAAATTTGGTCAGTGCAACTTCTATCCTTTCTAAATCCGGTTTGTTCATCTCTAAGCTTTTCATCAATCTTACTCTCCATTCTCTTACGAATTAGCATACTATATATTTTCATACCAACTGACGTAAATGTTATGCCTTTATAATTATTGCGATCAGTCAGATCTCTTTTTTTAGTTATTTTCACCAACACCCCTAACTCTCATTCACAAGGTTTTGCATCTTCATGCTACATTCTGCAATGTATATATATATATATATATATATATATATATATATATATATATATATATATATTGATTCTCACAGATTGGCAAAGGCATTGGGATAGTTTAGTTGGAAATAATTTGAGAGATGTATCGAATTCTATATATCTCGTTGGAAGTATAATATTATGAACCGAAAGTGGGAGAGTACTCTTTATGGTCCTCGCATTGGTCACACTCGGATGACACAGGAATATCTGCTATCTGGCTTATAACAGCAATATTGCGACTACTTTTTGGTACCCTTCCCAGAGAAGCTTTTGTTGACGGAATGCCCTACTTTTGGTATAAAAAAGAAATAGACATCTGTTAGGGATCTAGGTGAGGATGGATGGTTCATCCGTGCAAAGATTCCTTGGCAGGATGTATCGCACTATGCTATCGGTATTTTCAGTTCAATTTCATAAGCAAGTCTTCTGAATGCCCTCTAACTTTATGATGATATCTTTGCTTCTAAGGTTATAATTGAATATGCTTTTATTCTGTATTTCTAATAGCAACATCAATGACCTTCAATGTCAAGAGGCTAGGAAACTTCTAATCAATCAATCAATCAAAAGTACAAACTTACAGCAAATGATTTCATAATGAACACGTCTTTTTATAGTATGTATATGAAATTTCTGTTTTACTGTTATTGATCTTTATAAAATATTTTGTTTAAATTGTTCATTACTTCTGATATAATTTATCTTGTTCCTTTCCTAGAAATTCTATTTATTCCATTTGGAACCCTTGGGCTTACAGCAAATTGCTTTCTCGACTAGGGTTGTTTAGAGAGTAATACTCTAATAATAATAATGATATACGTATTGTATGCGCATATATCTATATATATATATATATATATATATATATATATATATATATAGAAAAAGTTGACATATAAACACACAAACACACAAAAAGACACACACACACACAAACCAGCACATACATACACTCTCTCAGCAAACCAAAATAGTGCGGATGGCCCAGATTAGTACAACACAAACCCATCTACCAAGTTATGCATCCCCACTCAGAAAATATATAACTATATACGGTATACATAATATATATATATATATATATATATATATATATATATATATATATATATATATATATATATATATATATTTATATATATACATATATATATGTATATATATATATATATATATATATATATATATATATATATATATATTTATATATATATATATATATATATATATATATATATATATATATATATATATATATATATGCATGCAAATCAGGACTACATTTGATGGGTGAGAGAAATAATCTTGAATATAAAGGCTTTGGTAGCAAAAGATAGAGAAACATTTGTATAACTTGAAATAATTACCAATAATTTATAAAAGAAATTTGTATAAGGCTCCACATAATTCGATGAAGGTTCCATTTTTGAAACGGATATAAAAGTTTTATATATATATATATATATATATATATATATATATATATATATGTATATATATATATATATATATATATATATATATATATATATATATATATATATATATATATATATATGGATATAATGTTAACATGATAAAAGTAATGAAACTCTCACTTTTTTATCTGAAGTAATATTCAGTCCATTGACATAAGACTTGATGAAATATCTAAGGAGTTAGAAAGAGTTCTCATTTTTTAATACAGATTGAAAATGAAGAAAAAAAGGCTTTCAAAGCTTTCAAATAGATCCAAACATACGTAAATATTATAATTGAAAATTGAGATATTTCAAACAAAGACCATCCTTCATGTTTCACTCATAATATATATGTTAAATACCTACCTTTCTATCTCTCCTTGAAGATGGCAGTAGCTGAATTTGGCGTAAGCAAATGATCAACAGAGGCATTTGTTGTGTGCACTTCATTTGAAATACTACCAATTTACATTTTCGTAATCTGACTAGAGCACTAAGGATTTTCTGTCCCCTATTCTTACTAGATTTTACTATAAACACAAATTTTCCTAATCTTAGTTATCAGCCAATGTTACACCAAACGAACATCAAAACCGCCGTTAGGTATCGATGTGAAGCACTTTAAACTACTGAAATGATTCCCTTTACAAATATAAACCAAGAGTCAAGTTCTGTGACGTCACCACAGGATATCAAAGATAAGACTCCAGCTGCATCCTGCCCAGCGCCCATCCCAAACTCCACCTCAACAACAAACATCGTCAAGTGTTGTTATCTGATGACAACAATATAATACTAATTAAACATTAAACTTAATTAAAGATGTTCACAATTAGTCAATGTTGTATGATGCTCAAGAATCTGAAATGCCAAAGATTCGATCTTATATTTAGATGATCGGCAAAAAAATCGATTCTATCTTTAGCCAAACGTTGTGATTGTGTCATATTTGTCTCAATGTCTTTCGATTTTGATGAAAATTGGGAAGGAGCTTGAGGTGATCGTTGAAATGTTTTGTTTGCATTTCATCCATGATTTGTCGAAAGCAGGACAAAGGCCTCAGACATGTTATTCCACTTCCGTCTGTGTATGGTGTTTTTATGCCAGTTCATATCTGCAAATTTTTATTCAGGGATTATTATTCGTTTTCCCCATCATCATCCATGATTAGTCGAATGCAGGATAAAGGCCTCAGACATGTTAGTCCACTTCCTTCTGTTTTTGGTCTTTTGCTGCCAGTTCATATCTGCAAATTTTTATTCATGGATTATTATTCGTTTTCCCCATCATCATCCATGATTAGTCGAATGCAGGATAAAGGCCTCAGACATGTTATTCCACTTCCGTCTGTTTATGGTCTTTTTATGCCAGTTCATATCTACAAATTCTCATTCATGGATTATTATTTGTTTTCCTCATCATCATCCATGATCAGTCGAACGCAGGACAAAGGCCTCAGATATGTTAGTCCACTTCCTTCTGTTTATGGTCTTTTGATGCCAGTTCATATCTGCAAATTCTCATTCATGGATTATTATTCGTTTTCCTCATCATCATCCATGATTAGTCGAATGCAGGATAAAGGCCTCAGACATGTTATTCCACTTCCGTCTGTTTATGGTCTTTTTATGCCAGTTCATATCTACAAATTCTCATTCATGGATTATTATTTGTTTTCCTCATCATCATCCATGATCAGTCGAACGCAGGACAAAGGCCTCAGATATGTTAGTCCACTTCCTTCTGTTTATGGTCTTTTGATGCCAGTTCATATCTGCAAATTCTCATTCATGGATTATTATTCGTTTTCCTCATCATCATCCATGATTAGTCGAATGCAGGATAAAGGCCTCAGACATGTTATTCCACTTCCGTCTGTTTATGGTCTTTTTATGCCAGTTCATATCTACAAATTCTCATTCATGGATTATTATTCGTTTTCCTCATCATCATCCATGATCAGTCGAATGCAGGACAAAGGCCTCAGACATGTTACTCCACTTCCTTCTGTTTTTGGTCTTTTGATGCCAGTTCATATCTGCAAATTTTTATTCATGGATTATTATTGATTTTCCTCATCATCATTCATGATTTGTCGAAAGCTGGACAAAGGCCTCAGACATGTTAGTCCACTTCCGCTGTGTATGGTCTTTTTATGCCAGTTTATATCTGCTGATTTTTATTCATAGATTATTATTAATTTTCCTCATCATCATTCATGATTAGTCGAATGCAGGACAAAGGCCTCAGACATGTTAGTCCACTTCCGTCTGTCTATGGTCTTTTGATGCTAGTTCATATATGCAAATTTTTATTCGTTTTCCTCATCATCATCCATGATTAGTCGAATGCAGGACAAAGGCCTCAGACATGTTAGTCCACTTCCTTCTGTTTATGGTCTTTTTATGCCAGTTTATATCAGCTGATTTTTATTCATGGATTATTATTGATTTTCCTCATCATCATTCATGATTTGTCGAAAGCAGGACAAAGGCCTCAGACATGTTAGTCCACTTCCGTGTGTCTATGGTCTTTTGATGGCATTACATATATGCAAATTTTTATTCAGGTATTTATATTTGTTTTCGCATCATCATCCATGATCAGTCGAATGCAGGACAAAGGCCTCAGATATGTTAGTCCACTTCCTTCTGTTTATGGTCTTTTGATGCCAGTTCATATCTGCAAATTCTCATTCATGGATTATTATTCGTTTTCCTCATCATCATTCATGATTAGTCGAATGCAGGACAAAGGCCTCAGACATGTTAGTCCACATCATTCTGTTTATGGTCTTTTGATGCCAGTTCATATCTGCATATTTTTATTCATGGATTAATATTCGTTTTCCCCATCATCATCCATGATCAGTCGAATGCAGGACAAAGGCCTCAGACATGTTAGTCCACTTCCTTCTGTTTATGGTCTTTTGATGCCAGTTCATATATACATATTTTTATTCATGGATTAATATTCGTTTTCCCCATCATCATCCATGATCAGTCGAATGCAGGACAAAGGCCTCAGACATGTTAGTCCACATCATTCTGTTTATGGTCTTTTGATGCCAGTTCATATATGCATATTTTTATTCATGGATTAATATTCGTTTTCCCCATCATCATCCATGATCAGTCGAATGCAGGACAAAGGCCTCAGACATGTTAGTCCACATCCTTCTGTTTATGGTCTTTTGATGCCAGTTCATATCTGCAAATTCTCATTCATGGATTATTATTCGTTTTCCTCATCATCATCCATGATTAGTCGAACGCAGGACAAAGGCCTCAGACATGTTAGTCCACTTCCTTCTGTTTATGGTCTTTTTATGCAAGTATATATCAGCTGATTTTTATTCCTGGATTATTATTCATTTTCCTCATCATCATTCATGATTAGTCGAACGCAGGACAAAGGCCTTAGACATGTTAGTCCACATCCTTCTGTTTTTGGTCTTTTGATGCCAGTTCATATCTGCAAATTCTCATTCATGGATTATTATTCATTTCCCTCATCATCATTCATGATTAGTCGAATGCAGGACAAAGGCCTCAGACATGTTAGTCCACATCCTTCTGTTTATGGTCTTTTGATGCCAGTTCATATCTGCAAATTCTCATTCATGGATTATTATTCATTTTCCTCATCATCATCCATGATCAGTCGAATGCAGGACAAAGGCCTCAGACATGTTAGTCCACTTCCTTCTGTTTATGGTCTTTTTATGCCAGGTCATATCTGCATATTTTTATTCATGGATTATTATTTATTTTCCTCATCATCATCCATGATTAGTCAAATGCAGGACAAAGGCCTCAGACATGTTAGTCCACTTCCGTCTGTCTATGGTCTTTCGATGCCAATTCATATCTGCAAATTTTTATTCAGGGATTATTATTAATTTTCCTCATCATCATCCATGATCAGTCGATTGCAGGACAGAGGCCTCAGAAGTGTTAGTACACTCCCGTCTGTTTATCATCTTTTGATGCCAGTTCATATCTGCATATTTTTATTCATGGATTATTATTAATTTTCCTCATCATCATCCATGATCTGTCGATTGCAGGACAAAGGCCTCAGAAGTGTTAGTACACTTCCGTCTGTTTATGGTCTTTTGTGTGTGTGTGCTAACATTAACTGCACACTCAAATGAGAATTAATCTTCCCTTTTTATCTTCCGGAATAGGTCGCTAAATATGAACAGGTTCCGAAGGTCATTTGATCATTGAGTGACGTTACAGTACATGTCACAGATGGTGGCACTTATTAACGAAGTAATAGGTTCGTCGAATGGTTTCAATTGCTCATGCTTGAAGCTATGATGGAATTTTCCAAATACAGATTACGTTCATCTGTCATTGCGTACTTACACCAAACGGAATGTCTGCTGTTATGGATATGGAAGTGAGTGAAAATAGGAATGGATTAAAGTTTCTTTTATTCTTGTTAGAAACACATGTATAAATATATTATATATATATATATATATATATATATATATATATATATATATATATATATATATAACTTGATGAATTTTGAACATTTAAACGTGTTTTTTCATATTTCAAATAAGCCATATATTTTAATACATTAAATTATGGATTCTCTTACCGACCTCGGGATCAGTCTCGAGGCCTAATCACTCAGTCCCGGCCGGTCAGATGCTATTGTCTTTGAGTGATTTTGCCTCGAAACTCTGAACCCGAGGTCGGTAGGAGAATCCAGATATTAATGTATTTAAATTATATGGCTTATTTGACATATATATATATATATATATATATATATATATATATATATATATATATATAAATATATAAAATATATATATATATATATATATATATATATATAAATATATATATATATATATATATATATATATATATATATATATATATATATATATATATATATATGTTATGTGTGTATATGTGTATTTAAATGTATATTTATGTATGTATGTGTATATATATATATATATATATATATATATATATATATATATATATATATATAATTACAGTGTATCTATAGATATGAATTTCTTTACACACATGCATAACAACATCAATGAATGTAGCTGTTTCTAGCCCACTACAGGATATAGGCCTCAGATATATCTGGGATTTGTTCATTTTCCCCACCCTGCTGGCCACTGCGGATTGGTGGCAGACTTTAATGTGATCGCTCACAGCAAACCAACATAGCATGGGTGGCCTTGACTAGTACAGCTTTGCTGATCATGGCATTACACAAACCCCCACGTTAAAGTCTCCGTACTCAGAAAGAGTATGTATATATACTATATTTTTATATTTATATTTATTTGTATACATATAGCTAACACGTCTGTAGATCCACACCCCCCCTGCGCAACTTGTAGGGAGCATGACTGTTTGCAGGCATCCCCATGTGCTGAGTGTAGGATGTGGACTCCGGAGCAGTGGCAGACATGCTCCCTGAGGGGAAAGAAGAAAGTGTAGTGTTCGTTGGGGTCGGACTGGTCAACGCTCAAGAAAAACCCAATAAGGTATTTCACTGCTTCTGTCTCCTCAGGGGGTGGTAGCTGTATGACTGCTGCTGCCATCCCGGTGTATACATCCCTGGTTCGATCCCTGGGAATAGAGTGCAGGTGATCAGAGTGTTTTCTACTCTCCTTCGGAGGCTGGAAGTTCCTTGCCTGTGACCATGCATAGTGCTGATAACGAGTTTGACATAAGAAAGTCGTGGGTAAATCTTTCAGGTGAGCCTTTCATGACTCTGTTAAGGGATCTGGTAGATAAGGCTACTCTCCCACAGTATCCCATATGCCAGTGGTGGAGGACGTGCTGGTTCTCCCAGTATCAGGGAGTCCGGTGGTTTTCCCCTTTAAACATAAAAAAAATCTGCTTAAGTGTAGTAAGGTAGCTCCTGGCTTGGCAGGTAAGATGTCGATGTCAGAAGACAGGGTCCCTCCCGAGGGGCTGCGAGGGAAAGGTAGGGAATAGCAAGTGACTTGTGCCTCTGTTTCCGGGTTACTGCAATCTACGCCATAACTCCAGCGGTCCATACCTCTCCCCTTATGTTTGTTGCCTCGATCTCTGTGCCAGGGGATTCAGGGCTTATTTCTCTTCCCTCAGTGTCAGTGATTGTGGCTCCAGTCCTACTCATCGCTGGGTAGTAGGGCATTGTGAGTGTGCTTTCCCCTCTCCTTCTGACAGTGTGGCCCAGTGTTTTGGCTCCTGTCCGAGCAACCTGTCCTATTCCTTGTTATCCTCCAACATGGATTCAGACTCTTCTAAGATTAAGAAGAGGAAGAAGAATAGGAAGTTAAAGAAGTCAAGTAAGGCCATCCACAGTTCACAGGGATCATACTCCCAGTAACACCACCTCTCCAGACCGCAGCTGTGTGGTTCCCGGCCGAGTCATGACTGGGAACTGGTGTCCCGGTCTGGGGCAGTGGCCTGTGTCCTGGCTTCCCTGGCACCAAATCGGGATAGAAGTGTACAGTCCTGTACTCTCTCTTCCAAGGTTAATGGAGGAACTGTTGCAACCTCCATCTCCCTTCCTTCCAGGACGCTGGATGCACGCTCCTCCCTCTACCTGTGAGTTGTTTCTCAGGTTGGTAGAGAGAGTGGCACCATTCAAGGCTATACTCAAGAGCATGTGTGCTTTAGTAGGCCAAGAATGTGGGTTGGAGGGCTTTGTTCCCCATACTTCAGAACACGAGGCCATACCTTCTGCTCCGACCTGAAGTAGGAGTACCTAGTGGCCTAATTTTCCAGTATCTGTTGGGTTCCATGCTTGGAATTCTCCTCCCTTTTCCATTGGCCTTCTTGGGCCTTTGTTAGACCAGGATTACATTTCTGGTTCTGTGCACAGAAAGGTCTTACTCTTGAGGGGGAGCAGTCCTTCCGGAATATGCCACATCACCCACGGCCTTGGTGATGAGGGTGCTCAGGGGCAGGATGTTTCACATTGTGAGACCTTTTAAGTCACTAATAAGATGGCAGTACTAATTCCAATTAAGTCTTTTCACTTTTTTTTGTTGGTAATAATGCAGGTTTATATATATATA
>NC_090769.1:3491371-3546905 GCF_036898095.1 Palaemon carinicauda | reverse complement strand
TTTATTTTTGTTCTTAAACTTTCCATTTCCTTAGTTATTTTTTCGTCGAGTTTCGTCTTGCATATTCGATTTTTTTTCTTTTCTTTTATTGGTTTGATTTCATAGCTGCATCAGCAGAACATACAAAATGTTATGTTTGACCTTCAACATTTCTTTTTCTATGGAGGCAATAAATAAGAAAAGGTGGAAAAGCTTTATTTTAACTTTATAACTGTTACCTTCTATCTTACAGGAGCTGAAGTAAAGATAGATTTTAACGTAAATTGTTACTAGAAATTTTCAAATTTTTATTTTTAAATTTGGATTTGGATTAAAGATATATGACTCCTGAACACCATGACAAAATCTCTCTCTCTCTCTCTCTCTCTCTCTCTCTCTCTTCTTGAAAGTAAAGTCTGAATTACAATATGCTCTTCAAGTAAAATGAATTGAAAACTTTGAGATTCTCTCTCTCTCTCTCTCTCTCTCTCTCTCTCTCTCCCCTTGAAAATAAAGTCTTAAGCTCAATATACTCTACAAGTTAAATGAATGGAGAATGGTTAAAATATATTAAAATATGATGGAAAACTGTAGACTCAAATGAAAATAGATAATATAACCGATAACATTCAGCAATTGATACTTTATAAATATCATTTATCAGTTTTTTAGAGAAGTTGCAAAATGATCATGGCGTAGTAACTAGAATTCAGGATACACTGTTAAAAAAAACCGTAATTTTAATCGGAAATTTTCCGTAAAAACATACTGTTTTAGCCTTTATTCAGTAAAATACGGGCGACCGTAATTTTACTACACTTTATTATCTTTTAGCGGTTGGTGACCGTAATATCAATCATTTACGTCAATATATCCGTTTTTAAAACTAAAAATCCTGGATTAAATATTGGCAGACATTTACTGTTTTTTATTAAAGCAAATTTCTAAAGGTGTAAATTTAACCACTTCCTGATCCCAATACGATCTTCAAATTGTACACTAATTTTTATTGACAGGTGATCTTAGATTCACAAATCCTCTGTCCAGAGCTTTGCGGTGGAAAAGATACAAGGGAGATTTTGATCTAACATTAAAATATTAAGAGGAAAAATAGTGAAGCTTTTATTTACCCGTGATCTTCTTAAAGGTTTAAAGGTTTAAAGGCTACTCATGAATGTCAGAGGCAAGGGACAGTGACATTACCCTAGCAAGCAGGACAGTGCCCTAGAGATTGACCATATGATATATGATCAGCGCCCAAGCCCCCTCTCCACCCAAGCTAGGACCAAGTGGGGTCAGGCAATAGCTGCTGATGACTCAGTAGATAGACATATATGCTCCCCCAAACCCCAATCCCTAGCTAACAAGGATGGTGAAGGTTGCAGCGACCAAAGAAACTAACGAGTTTGAGGGGGGACTCGAACCCCAGTCAGGGACGTTACCCACATTAGCCACCATAACCCTACAGGCATTTTGTAGTAGGGTTATGGTGGCCAATGTGGTAACGTCGCTGACTGGGGTTTGAGTCCCCAATAACTCGTTAGTTTCTTGGTCGCTGCAACTTCACCATCCTTGTGAGCTAAGGATGGGGGTTGGCATCTAGCTTCCTTGGAAATCACTCTCCTCTCTATATTATTATTATATTATTATTATTATTATTATTATTATTATTATTATTATTATTATATTATTATTATTAAATGACATTTAGCTGAAGTAGTATTTAATTTGTTGCCCCTAACTTCATAATTGATAAACAATGTGCCTTCCGTCACATTATTATTATTATTATTATTATTATTATTATTATTTTATTATTATTATTATTATTATTGTTATTATTTTTACAATAAGGGTCTTATGATTATAAGAGCTTTGTAATTCCTAAAAAGGAAATTGATTCTTACAACAAAATCTTAATAAAAGTTTCTTTTGTCAAATACATTCATTTTTCTCTTCTTTTCTTTTCCGTTCCATCAATGAATTCTTCAGAATCAAACTAGAGCACCGTTTGTGTGAAAAGAACAGCCATCATTATAATGGTACGCCTATTGATCAAAGTGAGAGAGAGAGAGAGAGAGAGAGAGAGAGAGAGAGAGAAGATTTCTGCATCGCAATTTTCATCCTAATGAATGAATATTCAAAGATACAAGAAGAGAGAGAAAGATACTGTCGTGGAATTCAATTTTATAGCAACGAATCATAATTATTGGAGAGAGAGAGAGAGAGAGGAGAGAGAGAGAGAGAGAGAAATTTATGCATCGAATTTTTTATCCTAATGAATCTTTATTCAAAGAGAGAGAGACTTGGTGTCTTGGAATTCAATTTTATTCTAACGAATCATAATTAGTTCCCAGAGAGAGAGAGAGAGAGAGAGAGAGAGAGGGAGAGAGAGATTTCTGCATCGCAATTTTCATTCCTAATTAATGAATATTCAAAGAGACAAGAAGAGAGAGAAAGATACTCTCTTGGAATTCAATTTTATATCAACGAATCATAATTATTGGAGGAGGAGAGAGAGAGAGAGAGAGAGAGAGAGAGAGAGAGAGAAAATTATGCATCGAATTTTTTTATCTTAATGAATCTTTTATTTAAAGAGAGAGAGAGAGAGAGAGACTGTGTCTTGGAATTCTATTTTATTTTAATGAATCATGATTAGTTCTGAGAGAGAGAGAGAGAGAGAGAGAGAGAGAGAGAGAGATTTATGCATCGCAATTTTTATCCTAAATTAATCATTATTCAAAGAGAGAAAGAGACTATGTTGGAATTCAATTTTATTTTAACGAATCATAATTAATTCACAGGGGAGAGAGAGAGAGAGAGAGAGAGGAGAGAGAGAGAGAGAGAAATTCATGCATCGAATTTTTATCCTAATGAATCATTATTCAAAGAGAGAGAAAGAGGACTATCTTGGAATTCAATTTTATTTTAACGAATCATAATTAATTCACAGAGAGAGAGAGAGAGAGAGAGAGAGGAGAGAGAGAGACCTTTCTTTCGTAACAAGTTAATTGTCTTTAAGGAAACTTTAGACAATGATAAGGTTAGATAGTTTTACTTTCATATGTAAGGAAAAGGAGTACATGCACGCTTGCTTTCACATACGCACACATACACACTTATATACACACACACACACAAACACACACACACACACACACATATATATATATATATATATATATAAATGTATAAAACGACAAGTTGATTGTTTGTGACAGCCTACTGGAAGCATTCCTTTGCTGACATTCCAGAAATCTGTTGGATGGGAGTTCGAACTCCGCGCAAGCTCAATAGTTTCTATTTGTGTCTATAACCTCTTCATCCTTGTGAGTTAGGGAAGAGGGGTTTGTGGGAGCTCACAGGTCTACCTGTTGATTCCTCAGCAACCATTGCCTGGCCCTCCCTGGTACTAGCTTGATGGGGAGGGGCTTGGGCTGTGATTATATATATATAATATATATATATATATAAATATATACATTATAGTATAATATATATATATATAAATATATATATATTTTATATAATGTATATATATATATACATAATTATATATATAATATTTATATATATATACATATATATATATATATATATATATATTTATATATATTATGCTCAGTCTCCTAGGACATTTCCATGTCCCTTGCCTCTGCCATTCATGAGTGACCTTTAAATGTTTTAAACCTATTTTTTCTAACCTTAGTTTTCAAGAGCCATTTATCTCTTTTTCAAATCAACTGGTATTTCATTTAGCTTGAGATTCACATCTCTATCATCCTATTCTCCATCCTCAAATACTTATACCGCTCAAGAGATTACGTTCTTCCATTATTCTTGTCAATAAATATTGACACACTTGTCTGATTTTCATTCACCCTAATGGAAACTTTCCTATCTGTCAATTTGCCAGACTGGGGTTCGAATCCCTTTCAAGCTCGATAGTTTCTTGTAGTGTCTGCAACCTCACCATCCTTGGAGTTATGCATACGGTTATGGGAGATCGTATAGTCTACCTTCTAAGTCATCAGCAGCCATTATCTGGTCCTCCGTGGTCCTAGCTTGTATGGAGAGAGGGCTTTGGCGATAGTAATTTTTTCTCAGTCTCTAGGGCATTGTCCTGCTAACCAGGGCAATGTCACTGTCATTACTTTTGCAATTCACGAGCGGCCTTTAAACCTTTAAAAAAGGCGAAGGTTCTATGGACCTTAAAAGTCTAACCAAGAGAACATTCCTGAATCTCAAATTTTAGGAAAAATATAAATCACTCTATCCACTTGTCAAGGTGGTTGATAATCTCTTAAAAGAACTTAGAGAATTGAGCCTTGTAGCTATTATGAGTTCTTCCCAAAATTACTTATCCTTAGACATTTAAGCAAAACAAACTGGCACCTGGAGAAAATAGACTAAGCCCATCTTATGTAGGCCATGAAGTGGGACGGAATTAGATTCTCTCTCTCTCTCTCTCTCTCTCTCTCTCTCTCTCTCTGTCTCTCTCTGCTTACATTAAAACCCTCACTTGAGAAAGAGGAGGATAATTTATAATTGGATCAATTTTCTTATGAGAATTGATCGATATATTCTCTCTCTCTCTCTCTCTCTCTCTCTCTCTCTCTCTCTCTTTCTCTCGGCTTACATTAAAACCCATGTTTGGGAAAAAGTAGAACTTATAATTGGATCAATTTTCTTACATATGAATTGATCGATATTTCTTATATGACAATCTTCCATAAGAATAATATTTTAGAAGAAACAGAATTAAACGGCCGTAGTACACAATGATAAAATACTACAGTATGTCAGGTTATTAATACAAATTAAATGTTACTTTCAAGTCAGGTTATGAAATACAAATTAAATATTTCCTAGCACCCCTTTAAATTCCCCATTTTCCACCTTATATATATAATCGTTTTAATCTTTGTGTCACAAACAGATAATGCGTCGATCCAATAGAGATTCAAATTAGAATATGCACTTGCCCTGCCAGACGTATAACCCATATCTTTTTAGCAGCTCCAAAGCTTTCTACGGCCTTAATTCATTTATCTTTACCAATGGTGAATTATTCTCTTCTTTGGGGAAATCTTGACAGATTTAGTGGCTTTATACTTCCGTAATCGTTACTCGTTTTGCAGTAAAATCCTTTTGATTCAATTTCGAGGAAAGATTTTATTGGCCATATATTTACTTGCAGTGGAAATATTCGTCATTTGTTTCCAAATGACGATAAATAAATGGCAATTGTATTTAATAATTGTTGGTAGAAATGAGGAAAGAGAATAATAGCCACATTATTATTATTATTATTATTATTATTATTATTATTATTATTATTATTATTATTATTATTATTATGCCTTACCAAGCTATAACCGTAGTTGGAAAATCAGGACACTATAAGCCCAGGGGCCCCAACGGGGAAAATAGCCCAGTTAGGAAAGGAAACAACGAAAAATATAATATTTTAAGAACAGTAACAACATTAAAATAAAAATTTTACCTATTCTCCCGATAAGTGTTGACCCTTTTATTTTATCAACTGGTTGCATACACAAATTGAACGAAATCATATGTGTTGAAATGATTTTTATAGAAATAATTCTCAATTAAAATTCTGGTTGTTACATATTTTGTTCTAGATTAAATTGGCTTTATGCCAGCACAGTTCCTTGTTTAGATGAGGGGCAATTAAGGGCTATTGAATGTAGCATCCTAGAGTGGAGTATAGATGATTGATTGATTGTGTTTTAGGTACCTGGCATCCTGATATCGAAGGTCATTGACGCCGGTATAGGTAATTAGCTAACTCTCAACCCTTCAGGGACCCTTTACCTGCGAAACTGTGTCAAGATTTCCCATATCAATCTTCATTTCTATATGTTGTTGATATCTGGAACTTCAAGAATCTTTATTTTTTCTATGGGGTTGTAAATTCCATATATACGTCATTCGATTAGATTTGACCACTTATAGAGAACTACCTCAGACAAGCTCGACTTTCCAGTATTATTTCATTAAGGAAGATAATCTTTACGCAAATTGTTTTACTGTTGTTTTAATGACTGAGTTGGAAATTGAAGAACTGATTTCATTTAGAAATGAAGGCAACAGAATGAGTGATTTTATCAAACCAACATCATTCCAAATGAATATGCTTGAAATATTTTAAGCACCAATATGTCGAGATCATCTTCAGTAATTTATTAAAAGCAACAATAGTAATACCAAGGAAAACAACAATGATAATAACAATAATAATAATGATAATGATAACAATAGCAAGAAGGATTATTATAATTATTAATGTTATATTTTTTTTCTCTCTCAAGGGATTAACCCCTGCACTGTAATTATTCAGTGGTTACTTTCCTCTTGGTAAGGGTAGAAGAAACTCTTTAGCCATGGTAAGGAGCTCTTCTAGGAGAAGGACTCTCCAAAATCAAACCATTGTTCTCTAGTCTTGGGTAGTGCCATAGCCTCTCTACCATGGTCTTTCCAGTGTCTAGGGTTAGAGTTCTCTTGCTTGCTTTTTTTTTTTTTTTTTTTTTTTTTTATAAAGTATCTATAATTCATAAATGAATATTCATTTTAATGTTGTTACTGTTCTTAAAATATTTTAGTTTTCCTTGTTTCCTTTCCTCACTGGGCTATTTTCCCTGTTGGTACCCCTGGGCTTAGAGCATCCTGCTTTTCCAACTAGTGTTGTAGCTTAGCAAATAATAATGATAATGATAATAATAATAGTAATAATAATAATAATAAAAATAATAATAATAATAATAATAGTCATCATCATCATCAATCATAATAAGTAATCATCATAATAATTAATTATAATCATAATAATTAATCTAATCTTGATAATTAATCATAATAATATCCCGATTCGCACCAACGTAATAACACGGAGAATCTATATGAAAACGATATTATTATCGATAAAATTCTCTTAATGAGCTTACGTAAGCAAAGCTGTTACCAAACGCAACAGAATATATTCCAGGTTGAGCAAGGTCGTAGTCTATTGCAGGTTTCGCAAGATAAAAGAAAATCTGCATGCTCTGTGATCGCATAAAAACAGTGACCTAGAGGAATAAACAAAGAGCTTTTTAGCGAGATAAGCTATTTTGATCTCAAAGTAAAAGGAGAAAGATGGAAAAGATTCGGTATGTTATTAGAAGAGTAATGTGTGTAAACCTTCCGATAACGTCAATGTCAAACGGACGAGTAATGTTTTGTGTATTAGCATGAAAATCATGCAGATGTGACGAATATATCTTTTTTCGTGAGAGAATAAAATTACATATCCTTAATGCATTTATTTAAGTATTTAGCTCTACGTCAGGGATGTTGAAAATGCTAAATAAAACATAAAAAGAAAAACAGCTGGGAGAAGAAGACACATACACTGACGTCATCATTGCTGCTCCAATTAAAACATCCGAATGTGCAATTCACATGACGTCACTGTGGAGCAAACCAATGATGGAAAAAGACGGCCAAACTTGAGTGACGTCATCAATTGCGCCAGCCAACCGTTGCAGTTGCCCAAAATGAAGACGTCATAACTTGAAGCCGAAACTCCGTTGGGGCCAAGACGTCATGGTGTGACAATGAATATAAACTTCGCGTTGTGCCAATGATGCGTTGCAAAGGTCAAGTGCCACATGTTGATATTATTGTTGCTCGGTACGGGAGTGTGGAGTGTGGGTATATGGATACCCTTGGGATGGGGGGGCGGGGGGCGGGGTGGGTGGGGAGGTTAGGGCTTGGAGGAGGGTAAGCGGGAGTAGTCATGCGGGATAATTATTAGGAGTTACATCGGAGGAATGTCAGTGCGTGGGATGTTAATTAATAAGGATTGGGAAACCGATTATGTTGAAATATCTTAGAATATTTAAAATTTAAATTTCTACTGTTGTAGTTTATTTACTTGTTTCCTTTCCTCACTGGGTTATTTTTCCCTGCTGGAGCCCTTGGGATTATAGCATCCTGCTTTTCCCAAGAGGGTTTTATTACTATTATTAATTAAAGATGGAGTAAACCGATTATGTTGTGTTGAAATATCGTAAACTATTTTATAATTTTTCATTACTTCTGTTGTTTATTTATTTCCTTGTTTCCTTTCATCACTGAGCTATTTTTCCCTGTTGGAGCCCTTGGGGTTGTAGCATCCTGCTTTTCCCATTAGGTTTTATTATTATTATTATTATTTGCTAAACTACAACCCTAGATGGAAAAGAAGGATGCTATAAGCCTAGGGACCCCGACAGGGAAAATAGCTCAGTGAGGAAAGGAAACAAGGAAAACTAAAATATTTTTAGAACAGTAAGCTTATATATAGGAAATATATAGAAAATATTTATTTCAATGTTAGTTTCTTAACATAATAATAATAATTATAGTAATAATGATAATAATAATTCATAATAGTAATAATGATAATAATAATTTATAATAATAATAATAATAATTAATAATAAAGAATAATAAATAATAATAATTAATAATAATAATAATAATAATAATAATAATAATAATAATAACAATGGCAATGAAGAAAAACTGAGGTCAACGCGATGAAGAAAATGGTTTTTTTTGACGCCATAAGAGAGACGAAGAGAGATTTTAATAAAGCAAATATTGAACATCAACTCATGTTGATGAATAGATAAAGAAGAGAGATAAGAGGGGATGGAAGTTATCAAGATTAGAAAAGTGCAGAGGAAAGAAAATGAAAGGAAAAACCGATGTTGGAAGGGAAAGAGGACGGGAAGTATAATAAGGGGAAGATATTAGTTATTAACTTGGGTTTTCTGAAAAAAAAAAGAGAGGGAATTGATCGATATGCAATTCAGAACAAGAGGGAAAAAATTAATTGCAAAATTACAAAAATGGCGATGTATTTTTTTATTATTTTTATGTTTATTTTTTATTATTATTTTTTTTAGGGTAAATTTGTTATGGTGTCTGGAGAAAGGTGGAGACTGGGAATTGAACGATATGCTATTCAGAAAAGAGGGAAAAATTAAATGGAAAATTACAAAAGGGCGATGTATTCGTTGATTTTCTTTTATGTTTTTTTTTTCTAATATCATTTGGTATGATATGTGAAGAAAGGTGGAGACAGGGCATTGAACGATATGCAATTCAGTTCAAGAGGGAAAAAATTAATTGCAAATAAAAAAATGGCGATGTATTCGTTCATTTTCTTTTATGGGTTTTTTTTCGTAGGGTAAATTTGGTATGGTGTCTGAAGAAATATGGAGACAGGGAATTGAACGATATGCAAGTTATATCAAGAGGAAAAAATTCATTGCAAAATTACAAAAATGGCGATGTATTCGTAGATTTAATTATATGCTTTTTTTACAGGGTAAATGTAACGGGGCTATTTTATTATTTTCCAGGGTAAATTTGGTATGAGATATCTAACGGGTTTTGAAGTGAAACTGCTGAAATAAATAAGAAAACAAACAAACAAACAAGGGCAAAATCAACAAGATAAGGGAATATCTTCAATATATATATATTTCTTTACAAATTATAACACTAGGTATATCTCCATGTTCTATACTTCTGTACTTATTATGTACTCTTGCAAATATTACACCATAAAATATATATGCATGCGAAGTATTACCTGCTTTCACCAACGGATAATAGTATCAAGTCGCACAAGCAAAAATGATAATTCTTTTCAGATCTTGCTTCAATATTTTTGTTACAAATTTGATAAAAAGTCCTCGGCAGACACGGTGAGACATCCCTACTTCTATTAAAAAGAAAAAGCAACAGTGAATCGCTCATTGGTCTTAAATAAACGAAGGCCTATAGTCAATTATTTTTAGCGAGGCAGATTTGCACCGACTCGCAGGGGTGGCCTTTTCTCTCGGAAAAAGTTTCCTGATCGTTGATTGGTTGGTGAAGATGATTCTAACCAATCAGATAGCAGGAAACATTTCCGAGCAAAAAGGGCACCCCTGTGAGTCGGTGCAAATCTGCCTCACTAAAAAGAATTGACTAAAGGTTATTGCGTTGCCTTGAAAGAAAGTTGACTTACCCTCGAACGAGTCAAGTGTCTGCCATTGCCTTGGCATGATTTTGAAACACGACCTCGGCACTGTTCCTACTCTCGGTGGCCACGGTTTTACCCCTCCCCCTTATGTTTTCACTTAATCCTCTTTGACTGCAGTAAAAGCGGACTTTCGGCTTGCTTTTTTTTTTTTTTTTTTTTTTTTTTTTAGAAAAAAACTACTTTAATTTTAATCGGGAATTCTCCGTAAATTTATACTGTCCTTACCCGTATTTCACTAAAATACAGGCAACCGAAATGTTACCATTTTTCGTTATTATCTTTTACGGGTTGGTGACCGTAATATCACTCCATGTCAATACTGTATATCCGTTTTTAAAACGGTAAAGATCCTGGAATAAATGTTGCCAGGTATTTACCGTTTTTAATGCAAATTTTTAAGAGTGTACTTATATAAAAGAGACGCATTGGTGTGATTGGACAGGGGACAGGAGGGGTTAAGGGTGATAAGTTTTAGACTAGAAAGGGATTGAGAAATGGACAGAAAAGTATTGAACTCCTTTAAATACTCTGCGAGATTATGGAATTCAGGAAAATGCTTTCATAATGTAAAACATTAATTTATTATTGTCGTGAAAAGTGACCATATTGTATAATTTTTCAACCAGGAATATATATATATATATATATATATATATGTATTGAATATATTAAATACAAGCTACAACCCTAGTTGGAAAATTAAGATGCTATAAGCCCAAGGGCTCCAGTAGGAAAAATAGCCCAGTGAGGAAAGGAAATAAGGAAATAAATAAATGATTGGGAACAAAATAACAATAAATCATTCTAAAAACAGTAACAACCTCAAAATAGGTATGTCATATATAAATTAACAACGTCAAAAACAGATATGTCATATATAAACTATAAAAAGACTCATGTCAGCCTGGTCAACATAAAAACATTTGCTCCAACTTTGAACTTTTGAAGACATATTTATATTTATTGCTAATACTTATTCTTCCATTATGTTGACACACCACTTTTTTCCAGTTTTGGAATTTCCAGACAATTACGTTCATTTCAAGAAATCTTCTGTCCAGTTTGAGTTTCTCCTTTCATTAATGCAATTTATATTGGTTCTTCATAATATTTTACCTATATTGATCCTAATTTTGTAAGATATTATATTTTCACATTTCAGTAAATCTTACATTTGTTTTAATGTGAAATGTTTAATGGTTTTCATTTTCATCAACGTCATTAAAATTACTATTAGTGTTTGTGATGTGATAATTCTTATGTTTATTATGTGTCACTTATAATGTGATCTCGAGTAGTGATAAATACAATTAATTGTTCATAATAAAACAGATTGAATATGAACATTCTCTCTCTCTCTCTCTCTCTCTCTCTCTCTCTCTCTCTAGTTTGTATAGAAATTTACTGATAGCTACTGGTTCTCTCTCTCTCTCTCTCTCTCTCTCTCTCTCTCTCCCCTTGTAAAAACAAAAGCCGTAAGTCGCATCTCTCCCTTTTTATTCCTGATCAAGCACAGCGAAGTAGGCCATATGTATCCTCTCTCTCTCTCTCTCTCCTCTCTCTCTCTCTCTCGTAATAAACAAAAACTGTATGTCAGAAACCTTCAGTTTGATTTTTGATAAAACACGAATGAGTAGAGCATGTTTCATCCTATCCTGCGATCTATTTCCTGATATAGCTCAAGTCAGGTTTGTCACATTCTCTCTCTCTCTCTCTCTCTCTCTCTCTCACTGAAGCAATTCCTGATAAAAGCAGCTCGAGTATGCCACATCTTACATGCTTATTTTATTGCCTCATAAAACGTAGCCTCTCTCTCTCTCTCTCTCTCTCTCTCTCTCTCTTTCTGGATTTGGATTAAACGTAGCACAAGTATGTCTCGCTCTCGCTCTCTCTCTCTCTCTCTCTCACTAAAAAACTTAGCCTGGTATATAACATTAACTTGCTTTCTTCTCCTTCTACCAAATAAAACTACACAATAATTTTCTCTCTGCAACACCAAACAAAACAAAACAAAACTTTGTCACAACTTACATCTCTCTCTCTCTCTCTCTCTCTCTCTCTCTCTCTAAAACTTAGCCCTGGTACGTACTATAATATTAACTTCTTTTTTCTCACTCTAGCAAATAAGACTAAAACAACACTATTTTATCACAACTTACATTCACTCTCTCGCTCTCTCTCTCTCTCTCTCTCTCTCACTAAAAAACTTAGCCTGGTATATAACATTAACTTTCTTTCTTCTCCTTCTACCAAATAAAACTACACAATAATTTTCTCTCTCTGCAACACCAAATAAAACAAAACAAAACTTTGTCACAACTTACATTCTCTCTCTCTCTCTCTCTCTCTCTCTCTCTCTCTCTCTAAAAACTTAGCCCTGGTACGTACTATAATATTAACTTTCTTTTTTCTCACTAGCAAATAAAACAAAACAAAACTTTGTCACAACTTACATTCTCTCTCTCTCTCTCTCTCTCTCTCTCTCTCTCTCTCTAAAACTTAGCCCTGGTACGTACTATAATATTAACTTTCTTTTTTCTCCCTCTAGCAAATAAAACTAAATCAAAAACAGTTTTGTCACAGCTTACATTCTCTCTCTCTCTCTCTCTCTCTCTCTCTCTCTCTCTAAAACTTAGCCCTGGTACGTACTATAATATTAACTTTCTTTTTTCTCCCTCTAGCAAATAAAACTAAAACTACACTATTTTATCACAACTTACATTCTCTCTCTCTCTCTCTCTCTCTCTCTCTCTCCTCTCTAAAACTTAGCCCTGGTACGTACTATAATATTAACTTTCTTTTTTCTCCCTCTAGCAAATAAAACTAAATCAAAACAGTTTTGTCACAGCTTACATTCTCTCTCTCTCTCTCTCTCTCTCTCTCTCTCTCCGTTATATGCCATGAATTTCTTTCTTTCTCTCCAACAAAACAAAACTAAAAAACTAAATTCTGTCACAACTTATATTCTCTCTCTCTCTCTCTCTCTCTCTCTCTCTCTCTCTCTCTCTGATAAAACGCACAGCATACTCTGTCACCCCGTCCTCAGGCGTGACGTCTTCGTCGCCTCCGTCAGCCAAGGGAGAGAGAACTTGGTGTAACAGCCCTTGCGCTCAAAGTAATATTAAGATGGCTTCGTATCATAACGCTGTGCTGCTATTTATAGCCAACCTCTCGCTGGCTGTGGTCCTACTTAAAAAAAGAACGGTGGTGCCCAGGAATGTGTCGATTTGTGTGCGTGCGTGCATGTGTGTGCGAGGTTGAACTTGGTTATTTTGACACCTGTGCCTTTGTTTATGTTTATCTCGTGACGTATATGTGCCTGTGTTGCGCGGGGGGGGGGGGGGGGGGCGTATGTATAGCTATGTATACATTCTTTATTTTTCTTGTATGAGGAAATATGTAACAGCAGACACCTTCTGATTATTATTATTATTATTATTATTATTATTATTATTATTATTATTAGCCAAGCTATAACCCTAGTTGGAAAAGCAAAATGCTACAAGCCCAATGCCTCCAATACGGAAAAGTAGCCCAGTGAGGAAAGGAAATAAGGAAATAAATAAATGAAGAAAACAAATTAACAATAAATCATTCTAAAAACAGTAACATCAACAAAACAGATATGTCAAATATAAACTATAAAAAGACTCATGTCAGCCTGGTCAACATAACAACATTTGCTGCAACTTTGAACTTTTGAAGTTCTACTGATTCAACTACCCGATTAGGAAGATCATTCCACAACTTGGTCACAGCTGGAAGAAAGCTTCTAGAATACTTTGTAGTATTGAGCCTGGTGATGGAGAAGGCCTGGCTATTAGAATTAAAGATTATGACTTTATGTATTCCATATCTTAGTTCAACTCTTTCACACGGATTCCTTATGATTAGGCTTTTGGTTAAAAGGTTTCTCGTATCTTAAGCCTTAATTAATTTTAATTTCTCTCTAGTTAAAAATATCCACCATGTTTTTTACTCTTATTTTTTATTCTAATATGAATTTTTACGGACAGTCTTTGATGAATCAATGATTTCTGATGCGTCTCTCGTTAAATCATTGAGTCAGATATGAAGAAAAACTACTCATCATTTCCTCTAGATTAATAATCTTTCTTTTGCTCTTAAAAACTAATTAAACATTTTTAACAGTTATTTTAAGAATAAGGAGTTAAACTCAATAAGTAAGCAACTCTAATAATCTATCTCTTGCCCTTAAAAACTAGATAAATATTTCTAATAGTTATTTTAAGAATAAGTAGGGAAACCCATTAACTAAGCATCTTATATAATCTCTTTTGCCCTTAAAAACCAATTAAATATTTCTAAAAATTATTTTAAGAATAAGTAGGTAAACTCAATAAGTAAGCAATTTTAATAATCTCTCGTGCTCTTAAAACTAATTAAATATTTCTAATACTTATCGTAAGAATAAGCTTAAGTATTTTTAATAGTTATCGTAAGAATAGGCTTAAATATTTCTAATAGTTATCGTAAGAATAGGCTTAAATATTTCTAATAGTTATCGTAAGAATAGGCTTAAATATTTCTAATAGTTATCGTTAGAATAAGCTTAAATATTTCTAACAGTTATCGTAAGAATAGGCTTAAATATTTCTAATAGTTATCGTAAGAATAGGCTTAAATATTTCTAATAGTTATCGTAAGAATAAGCTTAAATATTTCTAATAGTTATCGTAAGAATATGCTTAAATATTTCTAATAGTTATCGTAAGAATAAGCTTAAATATTTCTAACAGTTATCGTAAGAATAGGCTTAAATATTTCTAATAGTTATCGTAAGAATAGGCTTAAATATTTCTAATAGTTATCGTAAGAATAAGCTTAAATATTTCTAACAGTTATCGTAAGAATAGGCTTAAATATTTCTAATAGTTATCATAAGAATAAGCTTAAATATTTCTAATAGTTATCGTAAGAATAAGCTTAAATATTTCTAATAGTTATCTTAAGAATAAGCAGGTAAACTCAATAAGTAAGCATCTTTAATAATCTCTCTTGCTCTTGAAACTAATTAAATATTTCTAATACTTATCGTAAGAATAAGCTTAAGTATTTCTAATAGTTATCGTAAGAATAGGCTTAAGTATTTCTACTAGTTATCGTAAGAATACGATTAAATATTTCTAATAGTTATCATAAGAATAGGCTTAAATATCTCTTTTGCTCTTGAAACTAATTAAATATTTCCAATAATTATCGTAAGAATATGCTTATGTATTTCTAATAGTCATCGTAAGAATAGGCTTAAATATTTCTAATAGTTATCGTAAGAATAGGCTTAAATATTTCTAATATTTATTGTAAAAATAAACAGCTAAACTCAATAACCTGAGCAACTTTTTCCAAATGTTGAAATAGCAAGCCAACAGGCCTATGGCGATGATCCAAAATCCGAGGGTGGAGTAAACTTTGCTTGAATATCAACCTGTTCTCCGTACTGGGAATGTTGCCAATCGAGGTTCAATACTACAAGCGTTTACATAGGTTACGTCCCGCCAAGGTTTCCTCCCATCCAAGGTTATTTTGGTGTGGCTCAAAGTTATGCTTTCCGGCTGTTTTTTTTTATCTGCGGTAAGAGGATGTGTGTGCCAGCCTCACCTGGGTTGGTGCTTATTCATATCTCATATATACATACACTAATGTGTGTATATGTATTCACACTTACACATACACACACACACTCATTCACTCACTCACTCATTCACTCATATAATATATATATATATATATTATATTATATGTATATAATATATATATATAATATATATGAATGTATGTATATATATATATATATATGTACATATATATGTATGTATGTATGTGTATATATATATATATATTATATATATATATATATATATATGTGTGTGTGTGTGTCTGCGTGTGTTTATACATGCGCTGTAATTTATCTAATTACATATATTCTAATAACAAAACACAGACACATACTGGATGTGAATAACACAAGTTTCCGTAATAAATACGTGCAAACCAGTCATAACGTTACAAACGTAATGATTTACAAGTTGCAAACAGGAGAGTTAATTGCAATTTAAGATATCATAACTGCGGCGATATATTTCCACAAGAGAATACGAGTGTCGCCTAACTGCATCCCGAAGCCAATTCAAGACAAAAAGATTATCTAGACCAAAGACAAACTCGGCAATTGTTGGGTAATCTTCCAACTAAAAAAAAAAAAAGGAGAACGGCAAAGACTCTTTGAGTAGAGTAACTTCTAACCTTTTTCGTCTTATCTTTTCCGCTTTCTGTATAAAGTACTTTAAGATTTCATCTTCCTCCGAGTTTATAATCCTCGTGTGTTTTTTTTTTTCGTGATCTGTGAGAAATTAAATAACGAACGAATTAATTTTCGAATAGATGATTAGATTAAAATGTAAAGTCTCAGCGACTTTCATATTGTTGACATAAATTTTGGCGAATTGTTCTCAAGATTGAACGCTAGAAGAGCAGTTTGAAACTTTATATTGCAAATGGTAGGTCTCACGCTGAGCTGTTGCATACAGAATACCCCATTCATAATCATGTGTGGGCAAATGAGAAAGGAGGGAGAAGGAGGGAGGGGGAGGGGGGGAAGAGAGGTTTAGAGGGGGGAGGGGAGGGAGAGGGAAGAACTGCAAGCCGAGTGTGGCAGAGCACTGCTCATGTAACTAAGATTTACGTAACCCGACCTTGAGGTGTATTCTACGACCCTATTCTTATGAGCGTCAGAGGCCTATTAACGCATCTGGGTTTATTCTGATTTTGATATAGTATTTATTCTATCCTATCGATGATTGTTTACCGGGGGGGGGGGGGGTGGGGGTGGGGGGGGGGGAGTGGCCTCTATTCATTGCTGGGTTTTAGTTTACCTTGGAGCAATTCGAAGCGTCATTTTTAAGGCTGTTAAAAGAGAAGGCAGTTGTTCAGATTTTATTTTAAGAATTGCATATTAGATAGATAGAGTATAGATCTATAAACACACACACACACACACACATATATATATATATATATATATATGTATGTGTGTGTATGTATATATGTATGTATATATATGTATATGTATATATATATGTATATGTATAAATATGTATATGTATATATATGTATATGTATATATATATATATATATATACACTGAATGTCAAGGCTTTAGAATTAACCTTGTCATTTTGAATGCCAAGTTTTAAATAGTCTTGTCACTATACACAGCAAGTTTTAGTTATGCTTGTCATTGTTTATAGCAAGTCATTAAATGTAAATTATCTTTATACGTGTTGGATGGTATTTGAGAAGAATGACTTTTTTTTTTATTAAGTAAACATTAAGTAGCCATTCTAAGTTCATTTCGGTTTTCATATGTTAACGTAACTAAAAGATCTATTTCTTTTGCTTAAGCTTATGGTGGCCGATGTGGTAACGTCCCTGACTGGTGAACGCCAGACGGGGGTTTGAGTCCCGCTCAAACTCGTTAGTTCCTTCAGTCGCTGCACCCTCACTATCCTTGCGAGCTAAGGCTGGTGGGGTTTGGGGAGCAATAGGTTTATCTGTGGAGCCCTCAACAGCCATTGCCGGGCCCTTCTTAGTCCTAGCTTGGGTGGAGAGGGGGCTTGGTCGCTGATCATATGTATGGTCAGTCTCTAGGGCATTTTCCTGCTTGTTAGGGCAATGTTACTGTCCAATGTCTCTGCCATTCATGAGTGGCCTTTAAGCCTTTTAAGTCGTATCATTTGTTTCCATAAAATAAAATTTCCTGATAATTTATATGGCTATGTAAATGCAACAAAAATATTGCTATAAGAAAAGCCTTTTGCTTTTTTCCAAGTCACTATTCTTCTTTATATTGCAGTAGCAATAACGTTAGTTAGAGGTTTTAGTTATAAGATTTTCTAACGTTTAGAAAAAAAGAATAAAAACCGGAATACGAACACAGCAATTAAACGAGTTAAAGATGTTGGTAATGTCATTTGCTAACCGGAGAATGTCTTCTCGGTTAGCATGTCTTAACTTCACATAATCCTTCTCTCTCTCTCTCTCTCTCTTCTCTCTCTCTCTCTCACAGCGTTGTCCAAACATCACATTGTAAAGCACCTTCTTAGATTTCCAACGTCTTGTGATTTCGCCAATGGAATTGAAACACCAGTAACGTGAACATTGCATTCATATAATGTATCGTGTCTTTTCTTTCAATTCCAGTTGAGGGATTATCAAAATCCCATTCACATGATCACCTTGACTGATGACGAGGCCTTATTGTATTAACCTTGTGACGCCCCTTTACGTAGACTGTTATCTATCCGTCTTCAGTATTCCAATACTCTTCGTACATAGTGTGTAGATATGCCAATATCATTCATACAGTGTGTAGATATGCCACTATTATTCGTACAGTGTGTAGGTACACCTATGTTATTCGAACAGCGTTGTATAGATACCAATATTATTCGTACATAGTGTGTAGTTACACCAATGATATTCATACAGTGTGTAGATACACCAATATTATTCGCAAAGTGTGTAGATACACCAATATTATTCGCACAGTGTGTAGATACACTAATATTATTCGTACATAGTGTGTATATACATTAGTACTATTCGTACATAGTGTGTAGATACACAAATATTATTCGTACATAGTATGTGGATTGCACCAATATTATTCCGTACTATAGTGCATAGATACACCTATATTATTCGTACACAGTGTGTAGATACACCAGGTACTATTCGTACATAGTGTGTAGATACACCAATATTATTCGTATATAGCGTGTAGCTTTACCAATGCTAATCGAACATAGTGTGTAGATACACCATTACTATTCGTACATATTGTGTAAATACACCAATGCTATTCGTACTTAGTGCGTACAGTAGATACACCAATATCATTCATACAGTATGTAGATACACACATCTTCGCTCACCAATTTGTGAACAACTCTTTCCGGTTAAATCGAGGTTCTTTATATATAGGAATAAACATTGAAGATAGTGACACTTTTATTGCTTCGCATTGTATTGTACGACGCTCGCCACAACTAATCAAGGAGGCTCGCTTCTACCCTATAACCTTTTTAAGTAGGTTGAAACATGAATGTTTTTCGTTGCTAGTGAGGTAGTTGACAAGTGGAAATGGGCAATGATACTGCGTGTTAATATATCCTTTAAGTTTGATAATAGTAGTTCAAGATATTGCTGGAATGATTTTGTATGCATCTTTAATGTTCCCAAAACTACGCAGTATCTTACCTATGTAATGAAAGCAAGTTTCTGGAAATATATATGTATGTATATATACATGCATATATATATATATATGCATATATATATATATATATATATACACACATATATATATATATATACACACACACGCACACATATATACACACACACACACATATATATATATATATATATATTATTTTATATATTGTCACACAGCTTCAACTACTCGGAAACGACAATCTCCCTCAAATTGCCCAAACTGCCTTGTGTGGTTAGAAAAGGGAAAGGGAAGTGGGTGGAAAGGGTTGAATCTGTGCCTTATGTTTGCCAGACAGGGGTTCGAGTCCCGCTCAGACTCGTTAGTGCCTTTAGTGTCTGGAAAGGTGACTTGGGCGCTGATCATATAATATATGGTCAGTCTCTAGGGCATTGTCCTGCTTGCTAGGGCAATGTCACTGTCCCTTGCCTCTGCCATTCATGAGCGACCTTTAAACCTTTAGACCTTTAATACTAAGAATCAAAACCATTGCCGCTGATTCAAATAGACGGTAAAGACGAGTAAACTATTCTCTATTTACAAAACTAGAAATGACCCCAAAATAATACCTTTATCTCTTGAATTAAAATTGCAAGAAGAATGAAGCCACAAAACAATGGCTTCTCCTGCTTCTAGAATTGTTCAGAATACAAATTGTATCAAATATTTCCTCTCTTGCTGGAGGGTACACTCGGGCACACTATTCTATCTAATTTCGGTTCCTCTTGTTTTGTCAAAGATTTTATAGTTTATTTAAGAAATATTTATTTTATTGTTATAGTTCTTTAAATATTTTGTTTTTCCTTGTTTCCTTTCCTCACTGGGCTATTTTCCTTTCCCTGTTGGAGCCCCGGGGCTTATAGCATCCTGCTTTTACAACTAGTGTTGTAGCTTAGAAGGTAATAATAATAGCAATAATAATAATAATAATAAATAATATTAATAATAAAAATGTATCAAATATCTCCTCTCTTGCTTGAGGGTACACTCGGGCACACTATTCTATCTAATTTCTCTTCCTCTTGTTTTGTTAAAGATATTATAGTTTATTTAGGAAATATTTATTTTGTTATCGTTCTTGAAGTACTTTATATTTCCTTGTTTCCTTTGCTCACTGGTTATTTTCCCTGTTAGGGCCCCTGGGCTTTTAGCATCTTGCTTGTCCAACTAGAGTTGTAGCTTAGCAAATAATAATAATAATAATAATAATAATAATAATAATAATAAAATATTAGAAATGATAAAACATCAATTACCGTTATTAAAACTCTAAAATAAAAACTAATAGTTCATGAATTGTTAAATAAACAAACGAAGGAATAAAAAAAAAACATTTTGAACCAAAATTAATGTTTTTCCACCCTCTTAAAAAGATAGATAACGCCAAGCTAATGGAGAGCGAAGGCAAGGAAAGTAGGTCAATTTTTGTTACACCCTCGTAGACTGAGCTAATGGAGGCATTCCCACCTGACGCCGTATATTAAAGCATCAAGGACACGTGAAGTCAGAGAAAGACTAAGAATGGTATAGAGGTAAAGACTTTAGTCCATTTCTTTTTATCCAGGCAGATTTGCACCGACTCGAAGCGGTGCCCTTTTAGCTCGGAAAAGTTTCCTGATCGCTGATTGGTTAGAATTATCTCGTCCAACCAATCAGCGATCAGGAAACTTTTCCGAGCTAAAAGGGCACCGCTGCGAGCCGGTGCAAATCTGCATTGATAAAAGAAATTCAATATAGTAGGTTCATGGCATTCATTTGAAGACGCAGTTTGCTCCTAGATGATTTTGGTGCGTTTATTTACCTTTGGATGTGAAAGGAAAATACAAACGTAGGATGGCGGTGAATTATCATAGATGAGAATAAATAAACAAGAAATCTAAAAGTGAATGATGTCATTGTATGGTAAATTACCATTGACAGCAACACGCATACACACATATATACTATACCAAACAAATATGATCATATGTATATGTTCATACACACACATATATACATAAATACTTGTGTGCATATCTATACATATATATATTTATATACATACACACACACATTGTCTTCCACATGGAACTCCATCAACAAGTAGATTAAACTACAGACAATATGGGACACTTGTTTAGAATGTAAGCTTGTCATTAAAATCAGAATGTCTCTTTAAGAAATATATATTGATTAACAAAATTTCCAAGTTGAAAATCCGCTTTTTGACAGCGATGACTCTGAAACTCTACCAAGGCAATATTTATCGACTTAATATCGCTTCTTGTAACAAACCAGTTTTTGTTCTTTAGTGAAGCGACTGTTCAGTGAATTAATCTAGTTTTTTGCCTAGTTAAGATTAACCCTCAGTATCAGATTATGAAGACTGATTATATATGTTTTAAACTGTCTCTCTAGTTTAGGAAACGCACGAGTGCTTCAGAGTAAGCTCGTATTCTTTCTCTCGCTTTCATGCGCTTGTTTCGACGTCAAGCAGGAAGTTTCTGTAATAGCTATCGAAAATTGAAGCGAATTGCTTCGATAATTTTATTGCTTTGTCGTAACAGTTATAACGAACATTTTGAATTTTGATTTCTCCCATAAGAGACGACTAGGTAAATTTAACCGAGGCCCTTTGCGTCGATAGGCGTAGGAGGAGATGATGATGATGATGGTGAAAGGAGTTTGTATTAACAGGTTGCAAAATGTAAAATAAAGAACAGTAAATGACACTTCATACCTGATTATGCTTAAATATTGCATCTACACATGCGCTGGTACATATACAAATATACATACTGGCATTATTAGGCAAAACCATCATAAGCATATGGTATATATTGTTCTACATATATGATGTCAACAATCAGATGATGATCAAACTTGAATACGTTTTGTAAACCTACTTACAGTCAAAATTCAAAATCTGCCAACACTCTCATAAGTTGCTGAACCTTACGCACTTTTTTCTATTAGGAAGGTTATTGTATATGTAATGATCAAACCTGAATACGTTTTGTAAACCTACGTACAGTCAAAATTCAAAAATCTGCCAATACTCTTACGCTGCTGAACCTTACGCACTCTTTTTCACTAGGGAGATTATTGTCTGTGAATGGCGGTGGACTAATGAATTTAATTTGTATTCATAATTTCTAATTGCCTTTCAAGTAACAACGACAAGATGATTATTCAGTGACCAGTTCAAGATAAAATTTATTCAATGAAGTACCTTCATTACTAAACGTAAACTGAAAATAATGTGCATGACAAAACTGCTGGCAGAGTTGGGGGAAACTCATCAATTGGGTGAATGTGTAAATTTAACTTTCCCATGTGTCCTGTCGTAGCCTCCAATATGTATAAATGCATCTGATAATTACGCTGTTTATGTATAATGTATGAGAATATTGCTGTTTAAATATCTCATCTTAATCTTGTGGGCACCCATGGGTATAGGGCCTCTATGAATTCACGCCATATTCTTCGATCCAACCTCCCTGCGCACTGTCATCAGCCACGTTCCTCTTAGTGTACCACGTCCTCTCCTAATGTGAAAATTGTTGTTTGAATGGAGAGTGTGAATGATGCTTTTTAAATGTAAATTGTGAGAAGGATGCTGTTTGAATATATAAGGTATGAGAATTACGCTGTTTGAGCTGTTTGAATAACAGGTTAGGTGATAATGCTTTTAAAATTTAAAGTGTAAGGTGTATAATTAAATAGTATAATGCTTTTAAAATATAAAGTGTAAGGTGTATAATTAAATAGTATATGAGAAAATTGTTCGGTTTAGATAAAGAGTTTGAGAATTATGCTGTTTGGATATAAGTTGTGATAATTATGCTGTTTAGATATAAGTTGTGATAACATGCTGTTTGAATGTAAAGTTTGAGAGTTATCCTGCATACGTATAAGGTGCGAGAATTATGCTGGTCAGATATACTTCGAAAGTATTAAGCTGTTTAAAAATAAGTTGCATGTGGCTGGCCTGCACATTCAATTCGGCTATTTTCACATGTGGCTGCTTTCACGATGAAAATTTTATGAATAAAATCTGCCCCATGGTCAAATAAAAGTTGCTTTCAAGAATTGGAAGTCTTCTATTCAATGGGTGTTCTTTACGCTTATGTCGATGTTTGATGTTAGTTTAAAAATAGCTTAACATCTCTCTCTCTCTCTCTCTCTCCTCTCTCTCTCTCTGTCTCTCTCTCTCTCTCTCTCTCTCTCTAACCCATCAGTAGGGGGACGCTTCATTATTTATATAGTCTCTTTTTGAAAAAAATCAAAAAAATTTCTCCAAGGTTAAAATTGTGATTTAAAAAGTCTAGTAACAATGTTCAAAATTAAATAATCTCGCTAATATTTTCGAATAATTTTTCATTTGATATTTTTTTTTTTCGAAAACTCTTCCTTTTGATTTTACCATTGAGATACTATGATTATAGTTCACTATCTTTTTCATTTGACTTCGTTTAAAAGTCGAGTCTCCTCACCAAATGAAAACAATTTCACGACATTAATCACCTTCTTTTTATAATTAGGTCACTTTTTAATAATCATTAAACCGCTTCCTGATACCTTTAAAAGGAGTGAGAGAACAAAATTGAAGATCTTCGTAATATTTCAATGTAAAGATTTTCCATTGATTTTTTTTTTCTCAGGATGAAAGCGAAGCAGCATCGAGGGAAGAGATGCTGCTTTCTCTAATTGAAAAAACTGATTTCCTTTCTTTGCTTAAAGGTTTCTAGACTTGCTTTTGTTAAATAATAGATTGTATTTCTTTTGGGTAAGAGCTTCGTCTTCAGCGAGTTTTAGAATTTCTAAATATTGAGTGGAATATTTAGAAGGAAGAGAGAGAGAGAGAGAGAGAGAGAGAGAGAGAGAGATGGATAAGTGCTTCTTCTTCACAGAGTTTTAAGCATTCAAATTAGAGTGAAATATTTAGAAGAGAGAGAGAGAGAGAGAGAGAGAGAGAGAGAGAGAGAGAAGGGGGTGCATGATGTAATTCAAACTAATAGTCTGCAAAAGGAAATACTCAAGAAGAAGAAGAAGAAAGAGAGAGAGAGAGAGAGAGAGAGAGAGAGAGAGAGAGGTGCATGATATAATTCAAACTGAAAGTCCTCAAAAGGAAATACCCCTAAACAAGAAGAAGAAGAAGAAGAAGAGAGAGAGAGAGAGAGAGATAGGTGTGCATGATATAATTCAAACTAAAAGTCCTCAAAAGGAAATGCCCCAAACACAAGTGGCTGTTTACTACCTCCTGCGGCGAGGTGTTGAGGAGGCACCTACCGGGTGACGCCCTCTCACCCGAAGCACTCCTGAAGCTTTTCTGTAAGACTAAGCGTGGGATTAAGTGTGAGGACTTGTAATCCCTAGATAAAATATCCTAATATTGTAAGACTATTTATCTATTTTAGATAAGATATCATAATCGTTTTTCTTTCTTTAAATACTTTTAGTTAAAATATCCTAATCTTTTTTCTTCGTTTTTTCTCTCTTCAAGTAATTTTGGATAAAATATCCTAATCGGTTTTCTTTCTTCAAATACTTTTGGATGACATATCCTGATGGTAAGACTATCTTTTGTCTCTTTATACAAAATCTTGGATAAAATATGCTGACCTTAAGACTATCTTTTTTTCTTTTACAAAAAAATTTGGATAAAATATCCTAATCGTTTTTCTTTCTTCAAACATTTTTAGATGAAATATCCTCATCGCAATAACATCTTTTTTCTTTTTCAAAAATTTTTGGATAAAATATCCTAATCATTTTTCTTTCTTAAGATAATTTGGGATAAAATATCCTGATCTTGAAACCATTTATTTTTTTTTTTAGAATAATTATTGGATAAAATATCCTAATCGCAAGACCATCTTTTTTCTTTTTACAAACATTTTTGGATAATATATCCTGATCTTTTTTCTTTTTACATTCTTTTTTTTTGGATTAAATATCCTGATCTTGAAACCATTTATTTTTTTCGAATAATTATTGGATAAAATATCCTAATCGTAAGACCATCTTTTTACTTTTTACATTTTTTTTTCTTATTGTGGATAAAATAGCCTGATCGTTTTTCTTTGTTCAAATAATTTTGGATAAAATATCTTGATCGCAAGACCATCTATATTTTTCGAATAATCTTTTGGATTTAATATCCGGATCGTAAGACTCATTTTCTTTCCTTTTTTTTAAAAAAATATTTGGAGAATTTTTGGAATTATAACTCACTTTATTTTTTAATTTCTTTACACTTATTTATTCATTTATTTTTTTTTTTATTCTTTTTTTTTTTTTTTTTTTTTTTTGGCAAAACTGCATTATTAATTAACGAGTTTTGTAATGAAGTCCATCGTTTCATTGCTTAACACCTGAGTCTCATTATTTTAATTATCAAAATGCGATGAAATATTGATAAATTCATATCTAGATAATGTAGGCGGACCTGTTCATTCTCGAATAAATTTATGCAGTAGCGCATTTATCTTTGCACTGCTGCTCCCAGTTTCTAGGTCACATTTTAATTGCAGTTCTACTGAACACACACTGAACACATTCACACACACAAACATATATATATATATGTATATATATGTATATATATATATATATATATGTGTGTGTGTGTGTATATATATGTATATATATATATATATATAATGTATATATATAGATATATATATATATATATACTATATATATATGTATATAGATATATATATATATATATATACTGTATATATATAGATATATATATATATATATACTGTATATATATACATATATATATATATATACTGTATATATATAGATATATATATACTGTATATATATATATATATATATGTATATATATATATATATATATTTCATTTTTTATTTTGCTTTATTTGATCTCGTTATCTAACAGTTCAATGAAAGAAGTACTCTGCATTTAATTTCGATTAGTCAGGCCTTCTCCATCACGAGGCTCAATACTACACAGTATTCAAGAAGTTTTGTTCCAGTTGTGACCACGTTGTGGAATGATCTTCCTAACCGGGTAGTTGAATCGGTAGAACTTCAAAAGATCCAAGTTGCAGCAAATGTTTTTATGTTGAACAGAATGACATAAGTTTTTTATATATAAAATATCTGTTTTGATGTTACTGATTTTAGAATATTTTATTAATTTTTAATTATTTCTCGTATCGTTTTTTTATGTTTTAATTCCTTTCCCCACTGGGGTTTTTCCTTGTTAGAGCCTTTGGGCTTATGGCATCTTGCTTTTCCAACTGGGGTTGTAGCTTAGCTAATAACAATAATAATAATCATAATAACAAGGATGATAATAATACTAATAATAATAATAATAATAATAATGATAATAATAATAATGATAATAACGCCTGTCATACTATATATCTATTACAGATACGAAATTATTCTGATTTTTTTTATTTCTTTAGTAGAAAGACTTGCAAAAACGATCTTTGTTGCAGCAATGGATTTTAAAATGCCCAACTAATTACCTTTATTTGACTAGGAATCCCGTCATTGTTTCCACACAAAGACAATAAAAGTATGTCGTTTTGAAACGAATGTAGGGTGAAAATTTACTTGAAGCACCCGGCAAAATGTTTAAACTGCCTGCCATAACATCACCATTCGGTAGAATAGGATGCTGTAAAGTCATGTTTCAAGTAAAAGGAATTTTGACCCAATAGCTAAAAGAATTCTCCAATTCCTCCTCCTTTTCTATTTTTTTTTTCGATTTTATTGCATTATTTTTTTTTAAGTTTACATCATCAATAACAGCTCGTTCAATACCATCTTGACTGAGTGTTTACAAGCATTTATAATTCATTATTATCATCGTCATGATCTCCTCCTACGCCTATTGACGCAAAGGGCCTCGGTTAGATTTCACCTGTTGTCTTTATCTTGAGCTTTTAATTCATTACTTCTCCATTCATCATCTACTTCAGGCTTCATAGTCATCCATGTAGGCCTGGGTCTTCCAACTCTTCTAATGCCTTGTGGAGCTCGATTATATTTTTATTCTTAATTAATTGAAATAAAAAAATTTCCATTAAACTGTCGTTCAAATTGTTTTGTAATTTGATGTAATTAGGATGATTAATTTGGCTGTAGCTAATGAGTAAAGAATATAGAACTATTATCTTCTCTTGAGATGCATTTCCTCATAACTAATATAGTCTTTTATTTGTTTTCAGATGGCCGTGGTTCAGGTATGTTTCTCCAACATCGTTCTCCAATGTTATAGTGAGTTATAAATCATAATTTGATAAGTTTTTTTTTTTTTTTTTTTTTTTAAAGTTGCTGTAAAAAGAAAGGGTTTATCCTTGAGATGCGTTATATTCATGCACTGTTCATTTTCTGAAAGAAGTTATCATCAGAATACATGTTTTCTTTTACTAGGCTGAATGATATTGAGCTAAAGTTCGGTATTTTCACCTTTGCCAACTTCATTGCGAAGCTCTTGTAAGATGGAAGTAAATAAGCGTTTAAATAAATAATGCCTCATGCAGCTTGAATCTTGTAAATATGGCGATATAAAGATGACCTGCAGATTTTAACCTTGCATCACACAATGTGACCCTGAATGGCCTCCCTTACCTTGACGGCGAACCATATATATCAAATTCCTAATATGAAATTAAATCATAAAATGCAAGATATCTTCATAGATAAGGATGTCGCTTACGCCTATATCCTAGGCTTCGCTTGCTTTAACATTTTTGGCGCAGGAGTAGCCTGATTTCTAATTTATATAGGCATATCCAAGTGGTCTTAATGTAGGATTTTACTTAGTTTTGGCAACGCTTTGATAGAATCTCGGCAAAGGAGTTTTTCTAATGTTGAGAAACCTAAGCCAGACTAAAATTGAGGTTAATTTTAAGATTCAGGAGCAAATCCAGGTTTCCAAAGTTTTGAATTACTTAAATTGGTAGTTGTGAATATATTACCAGTTATTGTATTCTATGGATTTACGTATACTAAAAAGCAAAGTAATTTAATCCTTATTCGAGTTATAGGGCACTTCTGTCAAATGTCTGTTGAACAAATAAATGTTATGGTAGGTATGTTTGTACACAAATATTGTGCTAATTCTGTAAATAGCTTGTAACATTGTGATTTTAAATTGGCATGCTGTATTGAGTATATGGTTTTACTTAAGGATCTATCAGCAGAGGTTTACGAAAGGTTCCTGAAAGTATATATATGTGTTTTTTTTTGGTAACAAGAACAAATTTATTATTGATCATTTTATATATATATATATATATATATATCTATATATATACATATACACACACACACACACACATATATATATATATATATTGTATGTGTCTGTATGTATGTGTATATATATATATATATATATATGTACATATATATGTGTATATATGTATATACATAAATATATATATATACTGTATATATATATATATATATATTTATTTATGTTTTGTTGATATTGAATTCTGATGCTATAAGCTCTTTGTATATAAAATGGGTGTCTTCCATTTGCGTCTATTCTGGTTTTAGGATTCTCTCTCTCTCTCTCTCTCTCTCTCTCTCTCTCTCTCCCCTATTTTTTTCCTTGTGTGTCAACAAGAGTATTTCTTACAGCTACAGTTATGAACAAAATTAGCATTCTATTCAAAAATAACCAACTCGATTATAATTACAACGGTGAGCGACCCCGAAATAGCTTTTTTTTTTTTTTTTTTTTTTTTTTTTTTTTTCAATGTGTTTATCCTCTATTGTACCAAACTGCGCTTAAACCTGTGGTATATATGATACAACCAGTAATTTTGCCCCATTGCTAGCGAAAATTCCAAGAATTTTCCTTTTCATCTAAATAGGTCAATTGCGCCGAGAAACCAGATTCGACGAATTAAGCTGCCTTAAATAAGCATTTCTTCCACGTCATGTGATGACAAAGTCAAGAAGTCGCTAATATTCATCCGTGGCTGGTCCTTCCAGGATGATTTTCTTCACATGAGAGTCCTACATCGTTTTCTCTCAAAGGCCGCTCGTGAATGGCAGAGGAAAGGGACAGTGGCATTGCCCTATCAAGCTGATGACTCAGCAGATAGACCTATATGCTCCCTCAAACCCCCATCCTTAACTCACAATGATGGTGAGGTTGCAGCGACCAAAGGAGCTAACGAGTTTGAGCGGGACTCGAAACCCCAGTCTGGCAATCACCAGGCAAGGACGCTACCATCAGGATGCTTTTAATGTTTCCTTCACAAGCCAAATACAATTTTTTTTTTATATGTTGACTTATAGATCGCTCACGCTATGTATGTCAGTTATCAAAAGGTTCCATGTAGTTTGCTGCTAGGAAGCATTTAGTAGCATAATAAATTAGTAATTATTCTAATGGCTTAAATTGTTATCGACCTTGGAATAGAAGCGGTAATGTTCTTTCAATCTGTTTTCATTTTTTAATCTTATTTTACTTATTCATTATTTTTTTTTTTATGCCAGGAAGGTAGAGGAAGATGGAGGAACTTTTTTCAATTAAAGGATTTTTTATTTTTATTTCATGGTTGATGAATTACTGAGTTATAAATAAACGACATAATTTGTAAAATGACGTTTGATAACTGCATACTGCAGGAAGGATTGTAAAACGTAAAAGAGAGAAAAATAATTTTCTGAGAATGTGATCCTCATAAGTAACAAGCAACAGTGTTATTGAAGTACAATCCTTATCGTGATTGTTCTTGAAAAAACGTTCTAGTAATGTTCAATCATTACGGGCTGCCAACGAAAGAGCCCGTGTCTTGTATAAGACAAGGCAATCTATAAGCAAGTGTTCCTTATAGTTCCCTTGCTTAAGGGTACACTCGGGCACACTATTCTATCTAATTTCTCTTCCTCTTATTTTGTTATTTTTTATAGTTTATTATTATTATTATTATTATTATTATTATTATTATTATTACTTGCCAGGCTACAACCCAAGTTGGAAAGCAGGATGCTATAAACCCGGGGGCCCCAACAGGGAAAATAGCCCAGTGAGGAATGGAAACAGGATAAATAAAATACTTTAGGAAAAGTAACAACATTAAAATAAATATTTTCTATATAAACTATAAAAACTTTGACAAAACAAGTGGAAGAGAAATACGACAGAATAGTGTGCCCGAGTGTACCATCAAGCAAGAGAACTCTACATGGAATATTTATTTTAATTTTGTTATTGTTCTTAAAATATTTTATTTTCCCTGTTTTCCTCTCTGGGCTATTTTCCCTATTGGGGCCCCTGGGCTTCTAGCATCCTGCCTTTCCAACTAGGGCTGTAGCATAACAAGTAATAATGATCACTCGGGCGCACTATTCTATCTAATTTCTCTTCCTCTTATTTGTTAGTTTTTATGGTTTATATATGAAATATTTATTTTAATATTGTTACTGTTCTTAAAATATTTGATTTTTGCTTTATTCCTTTCCTCACTGTGCTATTTTCCCTGTTGAGGCCACTTGGCTTATAGCATCCTGCCTTTCCAACTATGGTTGTAGTTTAGCAAGTAATAATAATAATAGCACTGAATAAAAAGATATAAAGATTCAAGGTTTACTTGACAACAGCAAAATCTCTGCTCACAATAGATTGCTGTAATATTCGTGAATTTCTTATTTCTATGCAAGAAAACACACTTGTTGCAGATGTCCACACATTTTACCCAATGTAAAGGCTGCTTTCCTGGTCCTATCACGCAGGGGAACCCTACTCACTACAGGACTTAAACGTCCAATTTGTCGTATACATTCTTAGGTATTTAGCATATCACACTGCATGACTGGTGTTTATTGTCAAATCCACATTATCGAAGCACATAGATTTTTCTTGAATGACCTTTTCAACCAAAGTGGTGTTACCAAATACTGGTATTATTTTTGCTACCCTTATGCCTCGTGAGAGAGACTAGCATAAATAAGATATTGTCATTTGAATGAATGAATAAATGATTTGAAGTTCTCTGGCATCCTGACAACGAAGGTCATTGACGCCGAATTGTTATTTGAAGAAAGGATCAAAACGTATATTAAAGACAGGGAAGATCTAAGTGTGCAGTAGATGGCTGATGGTATGTGGCTCAGGAACTCGACATTAGGGGATCCCCCCCCCCTCAAGGAGAAAAAAAAAAAAAAGATCCGAAAATTTCGGCTGATTTTCGGGCCAAAATGTTTTCGAAAATTTCGGCCGATTTTCGGGCAGAAAATTTTTTCGAAAGTTTCGGCCGATTTACTGGTCGAAAATTTTTTCGAAAATTTCGGCCGATTTGCGGGCCGAAAATTTTTTCGAAAATTTCGGTCGATTTTCGGGAAAATTGATGCTGGCAAGAATGATCTAGATTCTCGAATGTACTTTTGAGGAGAAGCGAAAAAAAAAAAAAAAAGAGAACTTGCTACCAGATCAAAAGGTTGAGACATAAGGTAATTTTAATGAGGAAAATTGAAAGCGGCAGATCTAAGGATTATGTAAATCAAAAGACGTGCCTTTTGGAGACGACTGTATATCCTCCAGGGGAGGAGGGGGGGGTAAGGAAGATACCAGCTACGTCTGCATCTTCAGCCTCGACGCCCACACGAAGGATTCAGGATTACATCTCCGTGGGTTCCTTAAGCAAATTGATATTTATGACCGTATAGCAAGTAGTCAGTGCGCTCTTATCGCCGATAGGGTCATGCATGATGCCTTCCACTACTAGCATTACAAACAGTATGAATATACAGCTGATAAGCGGTTCCATATCTGGAGGATTTCTCGGGTAATGTAAGAGTGAAGGTTGCGTCGTATCTTCGCAAATACGATTCTTCGTAAACCTTGAGAATTCTTTGATATGATAATCAGGAATAGATATATGTATATGAATATTGTCTTAGAGAGAGAGAGAGAGAGAGAGAGAGAGAGAGAGAGAGAGAGAGAGAGAGACTTTTGAGTTACAGTCCGTAACGTTGGTTATTTTGATATTGATAGTTTTTTTCATTAATTCACTTACATTTAATTTCACAGAGAGAGAGAGAGAGAGAGAGAGAGAGAGAGAGAGAGAGAGAGACCTTTGTATTCGCATATAATTTAGTCTGTATAACTGGTTCTTATGACATTGATGGTTTGTTTATTAATTCACTTATAGTTAATTTCTCTCTATAATTTCACAGAGAGAGAGAGAGAGAGAGATGTGGCGGGATGTCAACAAAAACAAACCCCCCACACCCTTAATCACTCTTACTTTCTCAATATCCCACAATACAAACTTTCCCCTGACTCTACTTCAAACTGGACTATTGCACGAAGGGAAAAACAAACAAAACATAACCTTAAAACTATATATTTCTTACAAACTATAACGCTCAACATAAACAAAAAAAACACACTTATCAATAATCATACACTTAACACAAAACCGGCCTTAATTATACCACCATTCAATTAAACCCTCAAAATAAATAACGATTAACAACTTACAAAACATACAATAAACGTAACATAATTCAAATAAACCAAATTTAAACCCTAACAAAACTTAAAACTAAACCACACAACCAATATGTAATTCTGAGTGGACACTTTCGTCCACACAAGGCCAACAGTCTTTTGTAGCCAAAAAAACACAACTCTGCTGCAACCGGACCGCTGAAAAATGTTAATGCACAATTGCACTTATCATCATCGTCATCATCGTCATCATCTAATATATCAATATGCCAAACCAATTCCTTCAACCGGCGGTGTCGTTACAGCATCTATCAATAACATCGTTAAGAGCAATCAAATCATAATCATAATCGTAGTCCAGGTCGTCAACAAAATAAATCTGAGCAATCGTATCGAGTTCTGTTACAGGCCAAGTCGTCAACAATCACGTAACACTCGAGGAACTCTCTCCCAAAGGAGGAATCGCGGCTCAGAATATAAAAAAAAAGCTTCACAGCCGGCTTTCGAAGAGCAAAAAAATACACAGCCGACTCCTACTATCGTTCGATATCCAATGCTTTCGCCCAAGACATTCATCACCACCCTATCCTAGCTAAAAAGGTAAACAAACAACCTCAATTATACCAACAATCTTTCCAACTTCAAACAATCATTCGCTAATTACCCTTTTCTTCAGCGCGCACCGCGGACACACAAAACACGCACACACAAACGCACATACACACATACTCTCTCGCGCACGCGCGATCTAACAAAACGAAGCAAATGAAATTCTCTCTCTCTCTCTCTGACGAAACTAAAGCAAATAAACACTCTTTCTTTCTTTCTTGCGGTTTGACAAACTTAAGTAAATAAACACTCGCTCACACACACACACACACTCTCTCTCTCTCTCTCTCTCTCTCTCTCTCTCTAATGACAAAGCTAAGCAAATAAAATGTCTCTATTTAACAATACTAAAACAACTCTCTCTCTCTCTCTCTCTCTCTCTCTCTCTCTCTCTGTGACAAAACTAAAGCCAATACTGTAAACAATTCTCTCTCTCTCTCTCTCTCTCTCTCTCTCTCTGACAAAACTTAAACACACTCACACTCTCTCTCTCTCTCTCTCTCTCTCTCTCTCTCTCTCTCTCTCCTGATTTGGCAAAAAAAAATTAAATTAAAATTAATCCTCCACATTCCTCCCCCCTTACTTTGCCAAATCCTCACACAACACTTACCTATTTTCTTATTACCCAGTCGCAATCAGGAACAGGGCCTCGGCTTCGGGTAACTGGGCCTTCATATACCTGCACTCTCTCATTCACTTCTTCCATGTCGTTTTCATTCAACGTACTATTACGATTCCCGTCTATGCTCTGCTCGTCTAAGATATCATTCACTATTTCATCTACCTCAGTTTCATCTGGCCCGAAAATCCCACTAATTTCTGTCAACAATTCATCCATTACATCTAAACCATTTTCTACTTTAACAAAAGAATCATTCATACTGCTTATCATTCTCCTATCTTTCATTCTCGTGTCCGTCATACGTTCTCTTGCCTCATCTAACGAAAAACCACACACACTATAAGTATCATTCATACTCATCCAAGTTTCATCTGTATTAATACATTTATCTTCCATACTCACCTGTACATTTACACCCTTGTCCTGCTTATTCTGATTCCCGCCTACAACTACAAAATTTTCCCGCCTTTTATCCCCAGTAAAATTCTCAGACTTCTTTTTCCTTCCATACTCTACTAACACCAATTGCTTATCTTCTAAACCTAATGCCTCACACATACTCGGTTCATACTTGTTCGTTTTAAGCCATTTAGTCATACCATTCTCCTGAATATATCTTGGTACCTCCTTCCATTTCCGCAACTGATTGTGGTGTGCCCTAACCTTTTCCACACTACTATCCACACTTACTTTACCTAAAACATAACTCAACCCACTAGAACCAACATCTAACACCTCATATGGACCTTCAAACTTATCACGTACCTTATTGACATTCATTCTTCCCTTTTCAATTACTTCTTTTAACACTTTCTCTCCCACTTTGTAGCTTTCAAATCTCTCATTTGCTTTCTTCCAAACATCTCTATCATTCTCGGACACACTCAATCTCGGTCTTACTATCTTTTCAAAATTCAACACAAACTTACACGGAGACATACCAGTACTCTTGTGCACCGTCGCATTATACACCCACAACGCACGCCCAACATATAAATCCCAATCATTATCACATGTACTCATCATCCGCAAAATTTCTGTTAAGGTTCTTACAGTCCTTTCAGCCAACCCATTCGCACTTGGCATATACGGAGTCGAATACACATGTTCAATGCCCCATTCTCTTAACATCTGCTCAAACTCCCATCCAACAAACTCCGGACCATTGTCACTTAACATTTTCGCAGGCTTACACACACTCATCGGCAACATCACTTGACTTACCATTCTCGCTACAGTCTCACTTCTTTTATTCTTGATGGGCACTGCATACGCAAACTTGCTCATATGATCGACCATGACAATCATTCCCACATGTCTCCTCGCAGTCACAGGCAACGAAACACAATCAATCACAAACATCTCAAATGGCTCTTTCATACGTAACCTCAAAATAGGCGGACTTGCATGCATGCTCTGATACTTTCCCTTCTGACAATCCTCACAAGTAGTCGCTACATCCCTACAAATTTGACTCAACCCAGGCGTAAACAACCTTTCTCGCATGCATTCCCACAATTTATTCTTCCCCATATGCCCATACCTGTCATGCACTACCATACACATACTTACAGCTGCATGCATTGGAAATACAGGAACATATATATCTTCATCCATTCCCCTATGCAAAAAATACACACTATTCTTACAAACAATAAATCTTTTAACAACTTTCTTATACGCTTCCAAATCACACGGCCATTCTTCCACCCTAATACCTTTTAAAATACATTCACGTAACCTATTTATCTCTAAACATTCACCTTGCATTTCTTCCACCTCTTCTTTGCTTAACAAATCATCTTCACTCTTTGCAATATCAATCATGCCAACAAAATTCGCCATGAATACACTATTATCCTCAATTACTATTAACTTGCAGCCATTCTTTGAAAGCAAACCCTTACCAACATCAACTGACACATGGTGCAACCTCAAAAAATCTATTCCCATCAAAAAACAACTAGGCATTTCATTCTCTCCCATTACAATAAAATTATGTTCAACTTCCATACTCCCTAGTTTCACTTTCAACCTCACTTCTTCCCAAACAAGTAAACTTCCCTGACCTATTCCATGAATTCTCACACTCGTACACTGTCTTTTCACTTCCCAATTGTACCTCTCAATTTCCCTGATAACCGACTCATTTACTAATGACACTTGAGCACCCGTATCAATTAAACTACAATATTCATTCTCATTTATATTCACATACGTCATCATCCTTCCTTTTACACCATGCATACATACATTTACTCTCCTTTCAATTCTGTCACTCACTTCACCAATATGTTCATCATCATGTTCACTGTCCTCTATACCCCCATATCTTAGATTAAGGTCACTTGCACCATTATCCTTCTCACTCAACAATTTGCAACATTCCTCCTTACATTGAATCCTCAAAATATATTCCCTATCATTCTCCTTACATGCCCTATATTCCATCGGTCGTTTCCATCCAAAATACAAATACACAGTTACACCATACAACATACTTACCACCATTAATATCTTTGATAATACTTCCCCTTCTAGTACACTACTCTCCTCCTCATATACCATTTCTTTTGACACTTCATTCATCACCCTTCTTTTAAGCTCGCTTACGCTACCTGGTATTTCCGTATCTAAACCCTCTTGTACCAACTTACTTAAACCCATTAGGATACACTTATATACCATATCTTCCCCTTCACAAATCTGCTCCACAACTAAACCTTCAGGCAACCTTTCAGAATTCTGATTACTCTCTTTATCTTCCATCCTCCCATGCATCCTCGACATCGCATCTGCTATCACATTCTTATTTCCCAGTACATATTCTAACCTAAAATCAAATTCATTCAAATCCTCTATGGTCCTAGCAACCCTTGCATTCACACACTCTTTCCTTATCATGTACACTAGGGGCTGATGGTCAGTACGCACAATGAATTTTACACCATACAAAAATACTTTCAATGCTTTCACACAAAATCGTATTGCAGCCAATTCCCTGTCAATCGTCGAATACTTCCGCTCAGCTTTATTAAACGCTTTACTAACATACGCTATTACTCTCAATTGCTCTTCTCCATTTACTCTCTGCATTTGAACCAAACAACCACCCATACTAACCCCACTCGCATCCGTATACAACTCTAGCATACTCGCATTTTCACTGTAGTCTGGAAATGCCAAAGTGACGTCTTTCGCGGCCTCTTCCTTCAACCTTTCAAACGCTTCTATCATCCGATCATCCCATTTTAATTTTGTACTATTCCTTTTACCCGTCCATTCATTCAAAGGCTTCCCTATACCTGAACAATCTCTAACAAACTTGCGCCCAAACTCAACCAAACCAAGAAAACCTCGCAACTCACGCACAGTCCGGGGACGTGGAAATTCTCGCACCTTATTCACAAACTTGTCACTCTTCCTTATACCAGATTCACCCACTACATGCCCAAGAAATTCTACCTCCCTGGACAACCATGTACACTTCTCAAGCTTAATTTTCACACCAACTTCAATTAACCGCCTCAACACTGCCTCAAGCAACCGCATATGTTCCTCAACAGTCTCGCTCGCAATCAGAATATCATCTATAAAAACAGTCACCTTCTGTCGATCGAAACCAGCCAATACAACATTCATCGCTCTTTGGAAGGCAGCAGGCGCATTAGCAAGACCAAAACTCAACCTTTTAAATTGAAAGTGACAATTCGTACTTGAAAATGCGGTAATGGGCCTGCTCCCCTCTGCTAGAGGCATCTGATAATAGCCCCGCACCAAATCTAATTTAGTAAAAACTTTCATTCCATGCATCTTATAAACACAATCAGACACTACATTCATCGGAAAACGTTCTTTAACAGTCACCTCATTCACCTTCCTATAATCAATACACATGCGTAAACTTCCCTCAGGCTTTCGTACAGGGACAATAGGGCTATTCCAGGCACTCTCACTCCTTTCTATTACACCCATACGCTCTAATTCCTGACACTGCTCCTCTATCTCCTTGGCAATAGGCGGAGAAAAATGCCTGGGACGCTGATATATGGGGGTATCATCACTGAGAACTATTTTAAATTCTGGCAGGTCTGACCCCCCACAATCATCGTCACCGAGACTCATAACTCTCCGCTTATCCCATAACATCTTAAGCAATCGTTCCCTTTCGACCTCACTTATACTCTCATCTAACTTAATTCTTCCTTTCAACGTATCGTAATCCCAATCGTCATCGTTCTTTACCTTACCAGCCATTACCTGTCTCGCCTTGACATATCTTCCATCCTCTACATTAATCAGTGTATACATACATCCCATGCAATCGCCCTCACGTATTCCACGTACTCTCTTCCTCCTAACACTCGGCAACAACCTTACATACACCTGGGGTTCCTGCATATTCATAACACCATCATATATATACGCACTCGTTTTCACCAAATTACCTGCTTCCATACCTTCCACTACATATTCATCCTCGTCACTATTTGAAATTCCCAGACTGCTCGGCCATGCAACTTTTACACTAATAACCTCACCTTTCTTACCCGATAACTTTACACTTTCCTTTGCTACCAACGGCACTCCCTTCCACACCTTCGTACTCACTCTGCCGTCTTCCTTTAAATAAAATTCCCCACAAATATTACCTTTAACCTTTATTTCAATCATATTCACACTTGGATGTACAATCATACCACATTTTTTCAGAAATTTATACCCAAGCAGTACGTCATATTTCTCATTCGCTCCCTCAACCACGTAAAAATCATTATCCTCCATCATCAGCCCCCCAATCATAACATTTTCCCGCAACTTTCCTTGCACAGGCATGCGCAAATTACCAATACCTTTTACTTCACCCTTACATCCCTTAAATTCACAAACCTCTTTTACCTTATCATATGCATTCCTAAACATTAAATTGACACCACAACCAGTATCAATCAAACCAACCAACTCTACACCATTAAAAATCATTTTCACACTCATGCAATCATGTGCTCTTTCTCCCATCACATCTTCATGCAATAAACCCTCACGAACATGCATCACATTCACTCCCCACACACACGAGGACTCACCCAGCTGAACCCTCTGAGTATTTAGTTTCCCGAACATCCTGGCTGACTTGATCCCTTCTTTCTACAAACCCTAGCTACATGCCCATCTGCACCACATTCAGTACACTTACCCCGCGGCTCCTTGCACATTCTAGCATAATGACCATCCTTACCACAATTACCACAAATTACATTCATACGATTATTACGGCATCCACTCGCTATGTGTCCAGTCATACCACACCGATAACACTTAACCACTTTCTCTTTCTTACAGTCGCTAATACGATGCCCTGTCTCTCCACACCCGAAACATGCTCCTAATGCCCATCTACACTCGTTCTTTTTATGTCCTACCTTCCCACACCTATAACACCTCTCTTCACGGATACCACTACCTAACCTAACTTGCTGCGTACTAGCACTTCTATCTCTCCAAACTTGATTTCCCTGTCTAAACCCGTCATTTCTCGGCATAGGTATTCCTACATTACTCACCCTAACACTTCTATCTACTACACTATCAGCTGCCCTCATTGGCCCTCTCATAACAGCATCTCTAAAACTACCAAATTCTGGCACACATTCCTCCATTCCAGTTCTTACACTCACAGATTTACTTTCTTTCATACACCTATCCAACTCGTAATCCTCAACTATCTCTAAAATATCATCCCAAGTTAATCTCTCTCTAGTCCACCTCATTTTCTCCTTCCGTTTCAAATTAATAAACTCACACACACTCTCTGGTACTGTACCCAAAAACTTCTTCATTAGTTCCTTATTTTCATTTATTCCTTCGTCCCCATACTTCTTTTTAGCCAATGTTTCTAACCGACATACATACATCGAGATTGCTTCACCCACCTTCATTCGTGCTTCATCAAAATCATTTTTTCGCTTATACCTAACACTACCTTTCATACGTTTTACCTGTTCAATTATCCTATTCTTTACACTTTCATACTCAACCTCTCCTACACTCATTATCACCCCATACATCGTCAACAAATATCCTGACAAAAATTCCCCCAACTCCCTAGCCCAAACTCTCTTACTATCCCCATACTTAGCCTGACAAAACTTTTCATATTCCCTAAAGAAGTCATATACATCCCTACTCTATGTTCATTAAAACTTGCACACCTAGGAACCTCTCTCATAAACACTGTCTTACAAACTTCCTCTACTTCATTCTCACTACTATCTTCACTGTCTACTCCCTTCTTGTTGCCTTCTTCTTCATTTGAATACAATGAATCTAATTCTACACTCAAAGTCCTATCTTTAACTATTCCCTTCTTACCCTTTTTCTTACTTACCACCTTCACCCATTCATGATCATCCTCACTCACACCCTGACCTTTCTTCTTTTCTTTCTTCACATTATCTTTACCTTTCTTCTCATTCTTCCTATCACCCTTCGTTCCAATCTTACTATGTCTAGTCCCTTTATTTTCAATATCACTATCACTACCTTCCCCATTATCACTTACCCTATCCTCTTCCACCATCAACCCGTTACCAGAAGCAGAAGCCACTCCTCCGACTGCACCTTCACCCATGACAGTTTTCATCATCCCCATTACTTGCCCTAACATAGCTTCCATTCGTTTCTCATTTTCTCGCATCCTCATCTCAACACCCTCTTCCACTCTCTCTACAGTTCCCTTTAACTCCCTAAGCTCCTTCTGCATTGCCGCATTCTCCCAGTTCAACCTTTCATTCTCTACTAGCAACCTATCTTTCTCAACTATCCACATCTGCTCCCGTTCTTTATAATGCCGCAATTCCTCCTCCAAAGCCTCGTATTTACCTTCCATTTTTCTTCAACCTTAATCCTAATTCCGTTCTTCGTCAAAGAGTCCAGCTTCAATCCCACCTCTATTGTCCCTGTTCGGGCGCCAAATTTATGTGGCGGGATGTCAACAAAAACAAACCCCCCACACCCTTAATCACTCTTACTTTCTCAATATCCCACAATACAAACATTCCCCTGACTCTACTTCAAACTGGACTATTGCACGAAGGGAAAAACAAACAAAACATAACCTTAAAACTATATATTTCTTACAAACTATAACGCTCAACATAAACAAAAAAAACACACTTATCAATAATCATACACTTAACACAAAACCGGCCTTAATTATACCACCATTCAATTAAACCCTCAAAATAAATAACGATTAACAACTTACAAAACATACAATAAACGTAACATAATTCAAATAAACCAAATTTAAACCCTAACAAAACTTAAAACTAAACCACACAACCAATATGTAATTCTGAGTGGACACTTTCGTCCACACAAGGCCAACAGTCTTTTGTAGCCAAAAAAACACAACTCTGCAGCAACCGGACCGCTGAAAAATGTTAATGCACAATTGCACTTATCATCATCGTCATCATCGTCATCATCTAATATATCAATATGCCAAACCAATTCCTTCAACCGGCGGTGTCGTTACAGCATCTATCAATAACATCGTTAAGAGCAATCAAATCATAATCATAATCGTAGTCCAGGTCGTCAACAAAATAAATCTGAGCAATCGTATCGAGTTCTGTTACAGGCCAAGTCGTCAACAATCACGTAACACTCGAGGAACTCTCTCCCAAAGGAGGAATCGCGGCTCAGAATATAAAAAAAAAGCTTCACAGCCGGCTTTCGAAGAGCAAAAAAATACACAGCCGACTCCTACTATCGTTCGATATCCAATGCTTTCGCCCAAGACATTCATCACCACCCTATCCTAGCTAAAAAGGTAAACAAACAACCTCAATTATACCAACAATCTTTCCAACTTCAAACAATCATTCGCTAATTACCCTTTTCTTCAGCGCGCACCGCGGACACACAAAACACGCACACACAAACGCACATACACACATACTCTCTCGCGCACGCGCGATCTAACAAAACGAAGCAAATGAAATTCTCTCTCTCTCTCTCTGACGAAACTAAAGCAAATAAACACTCTTTCTTTCTTTCTTGCGGTTTGACAAACTTAAGTAAATAAACACTCGCTCACACACACACACACACTCTCTCTCTCTCTCTCTCTCTCTAATGACAAAGCTAAGCAAATAAAATGTCTCTATTTAACAATACTAAAACAACTCTCTCTCTCTCTCTCTCTCTCTCTCTCTCTCTCTCTCTCTCTCTCTCTCTCTCTCTCTGACAAAACTAAAGCCAATACTGTAAACAATTTCTCTCTCTCTCTCTCTCTCTCTCTCTGACAAAACTTAAACACACTCACACTCTCTCTCTCTCTCTCTCTCTCTCTCTCTCTCTCTCTCTCTCTCTCTCTCTCTCTCTCTCTCCTGATTTGGCAAAAAAAAATTAAATTAAAATTAATCCTCCACAGAGAGAGAGAGAGAGAGAGAGAGAGAGAGAAAGAGAGGAGAGATAGATACTTTTAATTCACATAGTCCGTATCATTGATCCTTTTGATATTGATGAATTGTTCATTAAATCGCTTGCAGGGTATTGTCTTCTGCATTTTAATACTAAATCCACTGACATTCGATCAGTCTAGTAATCAGCGGACTGGAGACCAACTTCAGATACTAAATTATATTATACTAATTACATTTCATTTAAGATTATTAAGCCATTACAATATAACTAATTGTTGATATCAATTAAGATAAGGGAGTTGGTGATTTTTCTTAACTGACTGTTTGAACTGAGCATCTGTGTGTCACTGCTGTGAAAGTCAAGATTCAAATTGAGTCCCGTTCAAACTCGTCACTTTCTTTGGTCGCTGCAACCTTACCATCCGTGTGAGCTAATGAATGGCAAAGGCAAGGGACAGTGACATTGCCCTACCAAGGAGGACAGTGCCCTAGAGAAAGGCCATACATATGATCAGCGCCCAAGCCCCCTCTCCACCCAAGCTATCACGAAGGAGTGCCAAGTAATGGCTGCTGATGACTCAGCAGATAAACTATAGGCTCCCCCCCTTTCTTAGCTCACAAGGATGATAAGTTTGCAGCGACCAAAGAAACTAACGCGTTTGAGCGGGACTCGAACCCCAGTCTGGCTTTCACCTGTCAGTGACGTTACCACATCGGCCACCACAAGTAGAAACGTCCTAATATCTTACTGAAACTTAACCAGCCCGACTATTCGCAAAAGAAACCATGGAATCACTGACAGAACTGGTCCCCGGGCTGGTCTCAAAAGCCTTAAGAAAAGCCTCTTGCCAATCCCAAAATATTAAAAGCGAAGAGGAGCGAGGCAAACAAAAGAGAAACAAGGAAACCGACTCTCTTTTTATCCATGCCAGCTTCAAAGCAACGTCTTCAATATGAAACGAATGAGAGAACGAGGGTGAGAGGGAGAGAAAGAGTGGATGAGGGGAAAAATGTATTTCCCCCGATTCCCACTTAATGTATATAACAATGTAGCGAGCCCTTGAGCGTTTTCCAGCACTCAGGCTTGACCGAGAATTCCAATCACTTTGATGGCCGCGTTTCCTTTGAAGAACTCCTAAAGATCCTTCAAAAAAACCTTCCCGGCCTTGGCGAGAGAGAGAGAGCGAGAGAGAGAGAGAGAGAGAGAGAGAGAGAGAGAGAGAGAGAGAGAGAGATCAAAAGGACTTAACGTAGCCGTAGGATGTAAGGTCAATCTATCCATCCTCTTGACAGAAGACTGGCTTTGACTCAGCCCGACTTCAGCGGCCTCTTATTGAGCCGTATGAAGAACGTGTTTTGGCAGTCATTATCTCTCAACACAAAGTATCTTAATGGCGTATTCTTATGTGTGCTTCTGAGAGAAGGTTTCCTCCCCGAGACTGTGCACCTGAGGAGTAGCGGCGTATCCCAGATGCGTAAGTCATTTAGGATTTACTCTCCTCTTCGTCTTTTTCTTCTTCTTAAATCCGCTCGGGAGAAAAACGCCTTTCATGTCATATTCTTCTTATAAATCGGCTCAGGAGTGAAATGCCTTTTGTGTCATATTCTTCTTCTTCTTCTTCTAAATCGGTTCGGGAGTGAAACTTTTGTTTCTTCTTCTTCTTCTAAATCGTTTTTATGAGTGAAACGCCTATTGTATGTTCTTCTTCTTCTTCTTCTTCTTCTAAATCGGTTTAGGAGTGAAATGACTTCCGTGTCATATTCTTCTTCTTAAATCAGTTCGGGAGTGAAACCCCTTTCATGTCATATTCTTCTTCTTAAATCGGTTCGGTAGTGATACACCTTTCATGTCATATTCTTCTGAATCGATTCGGGAGTGGAACGCCTTTCGTGTCATATTTCTCTTCTAAATCGGTTCGAGAGTGAAACACCTTTCGTGTCATATTCTTCTTCTAAATCGGTTCAGGAGTGAAACGCCTTTCATTTCATATTCTTCGGTTCTGGAGTGATACACCTTTCGTGTCATATTCTTCTTCTCAAATCGGTTCGGGAGTGATATACACCTTCCGTGTCATATTCTTCTTCTTAAATCGGTTCGGGAGAGATACACCTTCCGTGTCATATTCTTCTTAAATTGGGTCGGGCGTGAAACGCCTTTTGTGTCATATTCTTCTTCTTAAATCGGTTCGGGAGTGATACATCTTTCGTGTCATATTCTTCTTCTAAATCAGTTCGGGAGTAAAACACACTTGTCATATTCTTCTTCTTAATTAGTTCGGGAGTAAAACACACTTGTCATATTCTTCTTCTTAATTAGTTCGGGAGTAAAACACACTTGTCATATTCTTCTTCTAAATCGGTTTGGGAGTAAAACACACTTGTCATATTCTTCTTCTAAATCAGTTCGGGAGTAAAACACACTTGTCATATTCTTCTTCTTAATTAGTTCGGGAGTAAAACACACTTGTCATATTCTTCTTCTTAATTAGTTCGGGAGTAAAACACACTTGTCATATTCTTCTTCTAAATCAGTTCGGGAGTAAAACACACTTGTCATATTCTTCTTCTTAATTAGTTCGGGAGTAAAACACACTTGTCATATTCTTCTTCTAAATCAGTTCTGGAGTGAAACACATTTTGTGTCATATTCTTCTTCTAAATCGGTTTGGGAGTGAAACGCCTTTCGTTTCATATTCTTCTTCTAAATCGATTAGAGAGTGAAACGCCTTTCGTGTCATATTCTTCTAAATCGGTTCGGGAGTGAAACGCCCTTTGTAACATCATCATCTTCTAAATCGACCTTTTTATGCAAGATGGATAAATATATTGATATTTTTAGATCGCAAGGATATTTCTCTCGTGCTTCCTTGAAGATATAATATATTTGAGGAATATCATAAATGTGAGATATCTTCAATGAAGAACAGCAATGGATTATCACTAAGCATACATAAAACACATTTATAAAGTAATTATATTTTTGTAATGAAAGATAAAAAAACTTTACCAAATTGAACTTGCTACGAGTATATAAAAACAGCCGTGACAAATGCGATAGATTTCACCTTATGAAATTCAAGTTTGTCTTAGTTTTCTTGCAAAAACATACGTAAAAATTTCTTGAAACTAATATTACCATCCTATTATTCATAGTTTAACGATTTTGCGGTGTCATATATATATATATATATATATATATATATATATATATATATATATATATATATATATATATATTTTTTTTTTTTTTTTTACACATCAAATGTCAACCGAGTTTTGAGACCTCGAAGAGCAATTGATGTTCAATACATATCCACTGAAGGACAAATTACAAAACGAAGAAAAAGTATAATGCATTAAATGACAAGTACCAGCAAGCCAAGGACTATAACCTTACTTCAAGCTGACTGACATACCCGTTTTAAGGAAGAGTGTCATTTTGGCCAATTGAAGCGTCCCTGCCTTGTGTTCTGCCGGATTGGGTTTCGAGTCCCGCTCAAGCTCGATAGTTTCTCGTTGCGTCTGCAACCTCACCATCCTTGTGAGCCATAGATTGGGAGGGGGCGTTTGGGGCTAACTAGGGCTACCTGCTGAGTCATCAGTAGCCATTGCCTGGCCCTCCATGGTTCTGACTAGGGTGGAGAGGGGTTTGGACGCTGATCATATGTATATATGGTCAATCTCTAGGATGATATCCTGCAAGGCCACTGTCATTATCCCTTGCCTCTGCCATTCAAGAGCGGCCTTCAAAACAACAAAAAATTTTCACCCGTTAATAAGACCTAGGATTCGCATCCAATAATGCTGGGTTGGAGTAATATTTCAGTAATGATTAATGGCTGGGGGATACGGGGTTATCTGGGGTGCAATACCCCGGTTCCCCGGCCACCCCGGTTTCCCCCTCTCCCTGTCCCCCCCCCCCTCTTTCTTCCTCCTCTTATTCTCTTTTCCCTCCGAGATCAAAGAGGATGATCATAAAGTTTTTAGCCCAGATTTACGGTTCATATGCTCAGCGCCCTGACTTATCAGTATATTACAATTCGGTGCTTTTATAATGGAATATAGATTTTGTATATAAATATATATATATACATATATATATATATATATATATATATATATATATATATATATATAGTGTATATATAATATAATGTATATAGATATATATAATATATATATACAGCACACAATATATATATATATATATATATATATATATATATATATATATATATATATATGTGTGTGTGTGTACATATATATATATATATATATATATATATATATATATATATATATATATATATATATATATATATGAGTTGGAATAAAACCTTTACAGTTGCGCGCTCTCTCTCTCTCTCTCTCTCTCTCTCTCTCTCTCTCTCTCTCTCTCTCTCTCTCTCTCTCTCTTCAATTTTCATGTACCTTTATTAGTAATAGTAAAGCCTGGTGTTTATATTTTTTTTATTATACCTTAAATGTTATTTTATTGATGAGAATAAGATATAGTATATTCATTTGATAAGCGTACAAAAATTATATTGAACGCATTTGTTTTTATTTTAATCCATTAGATTTAATATAAATTCCAGTTCGGTAGAGAAAGGATAAAGCCGTTATTTAGGGTAAACGAATGAGAGAGAGAGAGAGAGAGAGAGAGAGAGAGAGAGAGAGAGAGAGAGGACAGTACAACTTAAAGGTATGTTGTATGTTGCCAAGCATCAGTAAATACAATCGTGGTGCGCTTTAAAGATCAAGTTTCCTATTATGCGTTTATAGTATGTATTTATATTTTTTCATTGTGTATTATTTTTTGTTATATAAAAAAAGAAAAAAAAAATGATCCCTTGATCATCTCTAGTACCTGATCCCCTTACACTCTCCTATCTGAGTCTCGCTGCTTAAAGGGAAAATTAGGTTTTTTTTCGTTAATGCGAATTCAAATAAAAGCTTCTCTCAAGGTGTATTCACATTAAAGGAAAACTCTTAAATGCGCTTTCGCATAAAAGGAAAACTTTTAAATGTGCTTTCGCATAAAAGGAAAACTCTTAATGTGCTTCCGCATAAAAGGAAAAGTCTTAAATTTGCTTTCACATAAAAGGAAAACTCTCTAATGTGCTTCCGCTTGAAAGGAAAACTCTTAAATGTGCTTTCGCACAAAAGGAAAACTCTCTAATGTTCTTCCGCTTAAAAGGAAAACTCTTAAGTGTGCTTTCGCACAAAAGAAAACTCTCTAATGTGCTTCCGCTTAAAAGGAAAACTCTTATATGTGCTTTCGCTTCAAAGGAAAACTCTTAAATGTGCTTTCGCTTAAAAGAAAAACTCTTAAATGTGCTTTTACATAGAAGGAAAACTCTTAAATGTTCTTTTACATAAAAGGAAAACTCTTAAATGTGGTTTCGCACAAAAGGAAAACACTTAAATGTGCTTTAGCATGAAAGGAAAACTCTTAAATGTGCTTTCACATAAAAGGAAAACTCTTTAATGTGCTTTCGCACAAAAGGAAAACTCTTTAATGTGCTTTCGCACAAAAGGAAAACTCTTTAATGTGCTTCCGCATAAAAGGAAAACCCTTAAATGTGCTTTCACATAGAAGGATGTGCATTCACATTAAAGGAAAACTCTTAAATGTGCTTCTGCATAAAAAGGAAAACTCTTAAATATGCTTCCACAGAGAAGGATGTGCATTCACATAAAAGGAAAACTCTTAAATGTGCTTTCGCCTAAAAGGAAAACTCTTAAATGTGCTTCCGCATAAAAGGAAAACTCTTTAATGTGTTTCCGCATATAAGGAAAACTCTTAAATGTGCTTTCACATAGAAGGATGTGCATTCACATAATAGAAAAACTCTTAAATGTGCTTTCGCCTGAAAGGAAAACTCTTCAATGTGCTTTCGCATAAAAGGAAAACTCTTCAATGTGCTTCCGCATAAAAGGAAAACTCTTAAATGTGCTTTCACATAGAAGGATGTGCATTCACATAAAAGGAAAACTCTTAAATGTGCCTTCGTATAAAAGGAAAACTCTTAAATGTGTTTTCACATAAAAGGAAAACTTTTAAATGTGCTTTCACATAAAAGAAAAATTCTCAAATGTGCCTTCACATAAAAGGAAAACTTAAATGTACTTTCAAATAGAAGGATGTGCATTCCCATAAAAGGAAAACTCTTAAATGTGCTTTTGCATAAAAGGAAAACTCTTAAATGTGCTTTCACATAAAAGGAAAACTCAAATGTGCCTTCACATGAAAGGAAAACTCTTAAATGTGCTTTCGCATAAAAGGAAAACTCTTAAATGTGCTTCCGCATAAAAGGAAAACTCTTAATTGTGCTTTCACATAGAAGGATGTGCATTCACATAAAAGGAAAACTCTTAAATGTGCTTTTGCATAAAAGGAAAACTCTTAAATGTGCTTCCGCATAAAAGGAAAACTCCTAAATGTGCTTTCGCATAAAAGGAAATCTCTAAAATGTGTTTTCACATAAAAGGAAAACTATTTGTGCTTTCACATAAAAGGAAAACTCTTTTTGTGCTTTCACATAAAAGAAACTTAAATGTGCTATCACATAAAAGGGAAAACTTTTAAATGTGCATTTACATAAAAGGAAAACTCTTAAATGTGCTTTCACATACAAGGAAAACATGAAAACTCTTAAATGTGCTTTCACATAAAGAAGTACACAACTACTTCATTTAAACCCTGGCGAACGTAACCTTATCTTGGAGAGTCTAATGAGTAGGGGCTGGCTCTTTTAAAAAAAAGTCAAACACTGCCACTTTACCGGAGTTAATCCCCTTTTTTCATATTTATGACCGAGAGGTAATTACAGCCTTTCTGGGAGTAATTGAGGGAAGATGTATCATTAGAAGAAGGAGAGAGAGAAGGAAGAGAAAAGAAAAGTTTATTTTACCATACGGTGGTGAGGATGAAGATGAAGGTAGCCGTGGTCTATTCATAATGGTGCTACCGGTTAGGTTATACAGGTACTGATGTGAGCGTTAGTATTTCATTTGATTTATGGCAGTACATTTGCGAGGCCAAATGACATAACAGGGTTTCCTGTTTATATATGATACTGGAAAAAAGTGTTGGTGTCCCACCCACAAATAATGTTAATTCTTTTATCCTTTTATTTTTAGCAGTAATGAGCTACAGGTTTGTGGGTAAGGTTGTTGTTGTTGTTGTTGTTTGTGACAACACAAGCCATTACTACTTTTTTATCTTGTATTAAGAATTATTTTTTATGTGTTTTTATTTTAATACCATGATTACACGATCCCATTTAAGCAGGCTTGTGCAACCATCCTTAATTTACTTCCATATACATAAAACTCTCGTAAGTGCTTGAATTTTCTTTTGACATTTCATAAAATTTCTCGCCACCACCTATATATCATTGTAATTAAGCTTACTTTCTTTATTGCTTCTCCCTTTAATGTCAAGTGTCTTAGAACTATTAAACGAGATAATCCTTCTTGGGCGTCTTAGCACAAGAATATATATTAAATCGTAATCTTTTTTAATGTAGTAATCGTTGAATCAAACGCCTGTTATATGGTTAAATACTAATTTCCTTTCTATAGTTTTCATCGATATGGAAACCTCAAACATATTTTTCGATTTTACCTTCCACCTTACCTCCTCCTCTGTTTGGAATGCTTAAAAAGTCTAAAAGGCAAACTCTCCAGTATGTACAATATATTAATTGATATAATGGATTTAGTTTTACTCCAATGTACTTGGGAAATGACAAACTAGGAATGAGTTTTCAGCAGCTGAAGGATCAAAAGTTAAGGTTGGCCAGGGCACCAGCCACCCGTTGTGATACTACCGCTAGAGAATTCTGGGTTCCTTTGACTGGCCAAACAGTACTACATTGGATCCTTGTCTCTGGTTACGGTTCTTTCCGTTTGCCTGCACATACACCGAATAGTCTGGCCTATTCTTTACAGATTCTCATCTATCCACATATACCTGACAACACTGAGATTACCAAACAATTCTTGTTCACTCAAGTGGTTAACTAATGCACTGTTGGTAAAGGTTGAAGAGACTCTTTAGCCATGGTAAGCAGCTCTTCTAGGAGGACACTCCAAAATCAAACCATTGTTCTCTAGTCTTGGGTAGTGCCATATCCTCTGTACCATGGTCTTACACTGTCTTGGGTTAGAGTTCTCTTGCTTGAGGGTACACTCGGGCACACTATACTATCTAATTTCTCTTCCTTTTGCTTTATTGAAATTTCTATAGTTTATATAGGAAATATTTATTTTAATGTTGTTAGTGTTCTTAAAATATTTTATTTTTTCTTGTTTACTTTTCTCACTGTGCTATTTTCCCTGTTGGGGCCCCTGGGGTTATAATTTAGCATCCTGTTTTTCCAACTAGGGTTGTAGCTTAGCAATTAATAATAATAATAATAATAATAATAATAATAATAATGATGATGATAATAATAATAATAGTAATAATAATAATAATAATAACGCATAAATGTAATTGAAGAACATCTTATTATGTGTTGAAACTCCTAATTTGTATGAATTCAGATGAGATCGTAGTTGGAAAAGGGATAATTACCTTCTATATTTGGTGTAATTGGTTATGGTTGACAGTAATCACAGCCTAACTTTATGCAAATTAATATTCTAATTTTCCTAATGAGTGAAACCACCAAAATTATCACGAGTTGGAGCAGTTTATGTCAAACATGTTAGAATTTTTCTAGCTGGGAAGTCTGTCGGTATTATTATTATTATTATTATTATTATTAGCTAACCAACAACCTTAGTTGGAAAAGCAAGATGCTCTAAGCCCAAGGGCTCCAACATGGAAAATTAGCCCAGTGAGGGAAGGAAATAAGGAAATAGATAAACGATATAAGAAGTAATAAACAATTAAAATAAAATATTTTAACACTAACAACATTATAACAGATATTTCATATATAAACTATAAAAAGAGACTTAAATCAGCCTGTTCAACATGGACATTTGCTGCAAATTACTCAAATACGAATCATCATCATCATCATCATTAGTGATGGTTATTGACGCAAAGGGCCTCTCTCAAATACTAAAGCGTATGAAAAATGAAGCAATATCCTTCGCTACGCTTCTTTTACATTTTACATTTAGAAGTGACAGTTCAAGTTGAATATTATGGAAAACTCATTGCATAAACTTCTCACGAATAATAATAATAATAATAATAATAAAAAGTGTATTACCTTATCAGACGACTTATGGCCAGCTTAGCATTCTTTCCGGTCACGCTCAGCGGCATTGCCAGACGTATAGCTACTCGGTTTATCCCCGTCCCTCTGGTAGGGGGAAGAGGGAGTAGTCGTTCATATCCTAGTGAGAGGGGGTTGAGTGAGTGTGTGTGTGTGTGTGTGTGGTTGTGCGCTTGCGTACATGCATATCTAAATATTAAACTATTATTTTTGATGGCTCGCGTAGCCTACACTAGTTATAAATGTGTTAAAATGAAAATAAAAAACTCAACAGGGGTATGAGCTTTGTATATGAAAGCAAATTACATAATGCACGCAAAGCTATCGTGCCGTACACAGCTCTCCAAAGATATTAAGAGAGGGGCAAGCGAGCTCAAGAGATCTATGAGGAGTTTCCTCTGTTCAAAATGAAGCGAGGGGCCACCACTCCGTCATTACGCCCAATCCAATTATTACGCCCGTGTCATTAATACGCCGTAAGTGATCGTTAGTGATGGTTATCGGGGGCGGGCTTACTGGCAGGGGTGAGGGAAAGGAGTAGGAGGAGGAGGAGGAGGAGGAGGAGGAGGAGGAGGAGGAGGAGGAGGAGGAGGAGGAGACAGGCAACAATTGGTTGGTGTTTTGGGGGCCACTTTGACCATAAGTTTAGATAGATGTTATCGATAGGAGTTATACCAGAAATTGGACTCTTGCTTATGGAAGCTTGGCTAATAGAACGGATACAGTACACAAATGCTGAGATTGGCTGTGATTCACTTGCACGCGCGCGTGCGTACACACACACAGACACACACACACACACAGACACACACACACACACACATATATATATATATATATATATATATATATATATATATATATATATATATATATATATATATGAATTCTGAACATTTAGACGTGCTTTTTTCATATTCAAATAAGCCATATATTTTGATACAGTAATTTCTGGATTCTCTTACCGACCTCGGGATCACAGCCCCAGGCGGAGCCGCTCAAAGACAATAGCTTCTGACCGGCCGGGAATAGAATCCTGGTCCAGGAAACTTATAGCTACAGTGACATACCACTTAGCCACGAGGTCGGTAAGAGAATCCAAACATTAATGTATCAAAATATAGGGCTTATATATATATATATATATATATATATATATATATATATATATATATATATATATATATATATATATATATATATATATATTTACATTTCCTGTCACGCTGAGCCTTCCCCTGCCCTGGGGAATGGGGATAGGAAGTAGTCATACCCAGGTAAAAGGGGGTGGGTTGCGTGTGTGTGTGTGTGTAAATTTATCTAAATATTTTTGACGGGTCGCGTACTCTATTAGGGGAATATTGGAGAGCTTTTTCAACATCAGATAACTTTGTTTATGAACTAAAAAGAGGGAATTGATTACTGAAGCATTTTGCGTAACAAAATGTTTAGAATTAAAATGGCAACTAATCTTTAATCGAGAAAATGGTATATTTATTATCACTTGAATTGTGGTTTATTCCTAGATTCAATTATCATATGCGATGAGGAAATCTACCATTTCATCGAATAGAGAACCACCTCATTTGTTAATTGGAAAAACATTATCGTTATTATCGTTATTATTACTAGATTCAATTATCCACAATTAAGAAATCTACCATTTCATCAAATATGAGAACCACCACTAATTCATCTTCGGTTCTTTTACGCCAAATAGCAAAGAAATCGTTTTCGTTTACAAACCATGACAGAAATGACTACCTGCGTATGGTTCCCTCCAGGGTGAAGAATGTAGCTAAGGATGGACATAACGTCACCATTGTCTGAGAGGCGTAGGAAAATTGAGGAAAAAGTGTATAGTCAATTCTTTTTAGTGAGGCAGAATTGCACCAACCCGCAGGGGTGCCCTTTTAGATCGGAAAGGTTTCCTAATAATTTATTGGTCGGACAAAAATACTTCTGACCAATCAGCTGTTAGGAAACTTTTCCGAGCTAAAAGGGCACCCCTGCAAGTCAGTGGAAAATCTGCCTCGCTAAAAAGAATTGACTATAGTGGTGGGGATGGGTTTGACCGGGTGTGGTGAGAGGAGGGAGGGGAGAGGGAAGAGAGAGGGCTAAGGGGCTTGTTAATCAGTTGTTAGGAAAGTTTTCCGAGCTAAAAGGGCACCCCTGCGAGTCAGTGGAAAATCTGCCTCGGTAAAAAGAATTGAGTATAGTGGTGAGGGTGGGTTTGACCGGGTGTGGTGAGAGGGGGGAGAGGGGAGAGGAGAGAGAAGGCTAAGGGGCTTGTTCTCCTCTGGTCGGACGAAAATACTTCCGACCAATCAGCTGTTAGGAAAGTTTTCCGAGCTAAAAGGGTACCCCTGCGAGTCAGTGGAAATCTGCCTCGCTAAAAAGAATTGAGTATAGTGGTGGGGATGGGTTTGACCGGGTGTGGTGAGAGGGGGGAGAGGGGAGAGGAGAGAGAGGGCTAAGGGGCTTGTTCTCCTCTGTTGAGAGACTTCACCAAAGTAAGCAGACTAAACCAGCACTGTGATTATCCCGTGACACTGCAACTGATGGATAGGCTGGAGGGGTGAAGGACCCGTTTCGGGGGAGGGGGAGGATCCGTTTCGGGGGACGGGGAGGTAGGAGGGAGGGACGTAGGAGACGAATAAAGTCGGTAAGTGTTAAAAGAAGGATAACGCTTCAGATCTTATTTTTATTGCCCTCAGCCGCTTCTTTTTTTTTCAATGGTTACATTTTACAGATTTATTTTTGTGGATGTGTATTTTTCCATGGATGTTTATAGGCATTCTTACACCACCCACATACACTTGTATATATTTACACCCAGGCACACTATTCTATATTGCTTCTCCTCCTCTTGTTATATTAGAATTTTTATCCCCTTGTTATTTTCAAGTTTTTATAGTTATATTTATGTAAACATATATATACATATATATATATATATATATATATATATATATATATATATATATATATATATGTATATATATATGTGTATATATATATATATATATATATATATATATATAAATGCATATATATATATTTATTTGTCCACTTCCCCTCTAACTCTTTTTGGTGGCCTGGTGGTACGGTCCTTGCCTGGTGATTGCTAGACTGGTGTTCGAGTCTCGCTCAAACTCGTTAGTTCCTTGTATCGCTGCACCCTTACCATAATTGTAAGCTAAGAATGGGGTGTATGGGGGGAGCCTATAGGTTTATCTGTTTAATCTTCAGCAGCCATTCCCTGGCTCTCCTTGGCCCTAGCTTGGATGGAGAGGACCCTTGGGCTATGGTCAGTCTCTAGGATATTGTCCTGCTTGATACGTCTATGTCGCTGTTCCTTGCCTTTGCCATTTATGAACGGCATTTGAATCTTTAAATACATGAATGCCGATAAATTTACAAACACGTAGAATTGTTGGTTTTTTGGTATTATTATTATTATTATAATTATTATTATTATTATTATTATTATTACTTGTTAAGCTACAACCCTAGTTAGAAAAGCAGAATGCAATAAGCCCCAGGGCTCCATGAGGGAAAATAGCCCAGTGAGGAAAAGACATAAGGAAATTACAAGAAAAGTAATTAACAATTAATATAAAATATTTAAAGAACAGTAACAACATCAAAATAAATATTTTATTATATAAACCTCGTTATATAAGATCTCGCGAACACTTTCCCGCTGTCATTCCTTATAAAACCAGCTCATCTTTGAAATAGTCTTAATTTTATAACTATTTTATAACTATTTTATAACTATTTTTCTCTCTTGACTGATGCCACTTCCACCACCC
>NC_090769.1:3483871-3486371 GCF_036898095.1 Palaemon carinicauda | reverse complement strand
CCTCTTTAAAGGGGATGTATGTACAGAACAAGAGATTATAAAAAGAAATATTTGGTTGTTACTAGGTTCCAACTGCGACTTTTTATCTTTAAACAAAGTATATTTTTATATATCTTTATTCTGGGGTAATGAAATACTGTCTCGGAGCATGTAAAAGTCTCTTGTTGTTAGTAAGTCTGAAATGTACCTTAGGACTTAATGGTATTCATTTATAAAAAAAAAAAAAGTTATTTTCGTGTCTGTGTTTGAACTGTTTAAGAAACTTAGTTTTATCTTTATATTGACCTTAGAAAACGAAACTATTTCACCTAGGGCATTTGAAGATGGAACTAAAATCACAAATATCAACACGATTTAGGTATTTAATGATTGTTCATCACAATATATTATGCCAACAAAATTTTTTTGAAATAATACCATAAAGTAAGCTGTTAAAACGAGAGAGAGAGAGAGAGAGAGAGAGAGAGAGAGGAGAGAGAGAGAGAGAGAGAGAGAGGGAGAGAGAGTAGTAGTAGTAGTAGTAGTAGTAGTACAATGGCTAAAACTTGCCATCTCACCTAAAAAAAATCCGCCTTCAACCCCCAAGCGTTACAACAAACAATTGGGCGTAAATTCCTAGGGGGACCCCTCTTGTTCAACATCAAATAGAAAACGGGGTTTTACGAACAATCCCCGAGGCAGTTCTTCCTCGACACTCTTACCCCTCCTAGGCCCCTTTTAACAAAAGGGCATAAAAGAGAGAGAAAGGGCCCCCTCTTTTGGTGAATGGTAAAGAAGTAGAAATATCCATTAAACCACATATCATAAATGGCGAGGCATAATAGGAAAAAATAATGGAAAGGTAGAATATAGCACTATGAAAAAAGCGAGATATAAAACGAAATATGAAGTTGGAGTATTATAAGACTATCATAATGAAATTTGCCTGAAGAACTTTTGAGTTACGTAAATGCGAACCGCCAAGTTACATTTAGTTCCATTGTGTTTGCTTAGTTCTGAGAAAAAGCTATCGGATGAAATTTCAATACCACTAGTGTAGAATTAGATGCATAGGCCTAATGGAGGGTGTATGGGCCTTTGTGCAATACCGGCCACTCCATTTACAAGCAAAGCTAGATATGGATTCCCTGGGGTTTAAGTGGGAGTGGTTATGGTAGTAGGTTGGCCAGGGCACCAGCCACCCATTTAAAAACTTCCGCTAGAGAGTTATGGGGTCTTTTGACTGGCCAGAAAGCACTACATTTTAGCCTTCTCTCTGGTTACGGTTCATTGTCTCCTTGCCTACACATACACCGAATAATCTAGCCTATTCTTCACATTCTCCTCTGTCGTTGTTCACCTGACAACATGAGATCACTAAACAATTCTTCTCTCAAGGGATTAACTACTGCACTATAATTGTTCAGTGGCTACTTTCCTCTTGGTAAGGATAGAAGAGACTCTTTAGCTATGGTAAGCAGTTCATCTAGGAGACTGACATTCAAAAATCAAACCATTGTTCGCTATGCTTGGGTAGTGTCATAGCTTCTGTGCCATGGTCTTCCACTGTCTTTGGTTAGAGTTCTCTTGTTTGAGGGTATACTCGGGCACACTATTCTATCCTAGTTCTTTTCCTCTTGTTTTGTTAAATTTTTAATAGTTTATATATGAAATATTTAATTTTAATGTTGTAACTGTTCTTAAAATATTTTATTTTTCCGTGTTTTCTTTCCTCACTGAGCTATTTTCCTTATTGGAGCCCCTGGGCTTATAGCATCCTGCTTTTCCAACTAGGGTTGTAGCTTAGCAAGTAATGATAATAATAATAATAATAATGATAATAATATTAATAATCATTGTAATCCAGTCCAAAATCCAGTAGGAATTCCTCACATTTACCTGGAAATGTATATAACAAATTGTATTCATTATCTTGTTACCTATCAAGGTTCGGAAGTTTCAGGCTGTTCTTGGATCATGAGACCATCCAGTATGAGACTAAATTAATCTAAAACAACACCTAGGTGAAACCACCTAGGGCTCAGAGCTTGCTCTGGTTCTTGTTGACCAGCTTCTCTTAACATTCAGGTTTTTAACAACCTCAGGAACTTTTTTGATAACCTTCATTTTGTTAAGAATTGCAGATCTTTAAGCTGCAATATAATGGATAAATAACAAAATGCCATCGTCTAAAGTTTTAAAGGTTTAAAGGTCGCTCATGAATGGCAGAGGCAAGGGACAGTGACATTGCCCCAGCAATCAGGACAATGCCCTAGAGACTGGCCATTTATGTGATCAGCGCCAAAGCCTCCTGTCCACCCAAGCTAGAACCAAGGATGGCCAGGCAGTGGCTGCTTATGATTTAGCAGATAGACTTATAGGCTCCCCCAAACCCCCCAACCTTAGCTCACAAGGATGGTAAGGTTGCAGACACTAATGGCCCTAACGAGTCTGAGCGGACTCGAATTCCCGTCTGGCGAACACCAGACAGAGACGTTACTAATCAGGCCACAACAACCCT
>NC_090769.1:3473219-3483371 GCF_036898095.1 Palaemon carinicauda | reverse complement strand
TAAACGGGGAAAAATAGCCCAGTGAGGAAAGGAAATAAGGAAATAAATAAACGATTTAAGAAGTAATGAAAATTAGAATAAGATATATTAATAACATTAACAACATTAAAACAGATATTTGATATATAAACTATAAAAGGACTTATGTAAGGCTGTTCAACATAAAAACATTTGCTGCGAGTTTGAAGTTTTGAAGGTCCACTAATTCAATTACCCAAATAGGAATATCATTCTACAACTTGGTCAAAGCTGGAATAAAACTAATAGGGTACTGTGTAGTATTGAGCCTCATGATGGAAAAGGCCTACTATTTATTATTACGAACAGGATGGAACTGTCGAGGAAGATCAAAATGTAAAGGATGGTCAAAATATATAAAAAAAAATCTTATGCAACATGCATAATGAACTAATTGAATGACGGTGCCAGAGATTAATATCTAGATCAGGAATAAGAAACTTAATAGACCGTAAGTTCCTGTCCAACAAATTAAGATGAGAATCAGCAGCTGAAGACAAGACAGGAGAACAATACTCGAAGCAAGGTGAAATGAAACTACAATGGACGTGAGTCTTTTATTAGTTTATATATGAAATATCGGTTTTAATGTTGTTTAATGTTTTAAAAATATTTTGATTGTTTATTAATCATATATTGTTTATTTCCTTATTTCCTTTCCTCACTGGGCTATTTTTGCCCTATTGGTGCTCTTGGGATTATAGCATCTTGCTTTTTCCAACTAGGGTTGTAGCTTAGCTAGTAACAACAACAACAACAACAACAATAATAATAATAATAATAATAATAATAATAATAATAATAATAATAATTCCTAGTTGTTTAGACCAACCAACCAACCAAATTGATAAAATGTGATGCTCGAATGATAGGCAAAATATGTTCATAAAATCCTTTTTATCATGGATTATTAGATCTGCAACACAGACTTACTATTTGTGTATATTAATAATTAACAACTCACAATATCACTTTACTGTCAGCTGCATCTGGATCTTGCCACTGCGCCAGGTATATCTGCTGCTATTGTCTTATAGAAGCATGAATATTATTGCAAAATTTATTCAATTAATGCTCGATGGAAATTAAATGAAAATATTATGCTTTGTAATTAACGGGTTCTGCGGTAAACCGGTGTTGTTGTTGTTGGTTTTTTTTTTTTTTTTTTTTTTTTTTTTTTTTTTTTTTTTTTTTTTTTTTTTGTAAAAGGTAACATTTCGTATGCAAGTTGTTCGAAATCTCTCTCTCTCTCTCTCTCTCTCTCTCTCTCCTCTCTCTCTTCTCTCTCTCTCTCTCTCTCTCTCTTTTTTTTTTTTTTTTTTTTTTTTTTTTTTTTTTTTTTTTTTTTTTTTTGTAAAAGCTAACATTTCGTTTGCAAGTTGTCTCTCATCTGGTAAAAAAATCAAAAATATTTTCGTCTAGTTTATTTTATTATTTTTATTTTTTCCCCACAACTCATTACTCGAATGTTTCATTCATTTGTTCACAGTTAATAATTTTTTCTAAATCATTGTCAACGATTTCGAGTTATGTTCTTAATTTTGATTTAAAGATATAAGTTCTAATGTTATGCAGATTAAAAAAAAATGAGAGAACACACCACAGAATGACTCTCCTTGTTTTACCTCTTTAAAGGGGATGTATGCTTAAAACAAGAGATTATAAAAAGAAATATTTGGTTGTTACTAGGTTCCAACTGCGACTTTATATCTTTAAACAAAGTATATTTTTATATATCTTTATTCTGGGGTAATGAAATACTGTCTCGGAGCATGTAAAAGTCTCATGTTGTTAGTAAGTCTGAAATGTACTTTACTTGTGTTATTCTTTCATAAAAAAGGACTCTATGGTATTCATTTATTTAAAATAAAAAAAAAGGCTATTGTTGCGTCTGTGTGTTTGAAGTGTTTAAAAAGCTTTGTTTTAACTTCATATTAACTTTAGAAAACAAAAATATTGACAAGATTTAGGTATTTAATGATTGTTCATCACAATATATTATGCCAACAAAAATTATTGAAATAATACCATAAATAAAGTAAGCTGTTAAAACGAGAGAGAGAGAGAGAGAGAGAGAGAGAGAGAGAGAGAGAGAGAGAGAGAGAGGAGAGAGAGAGAAGAGAGAGAGAGAGAGAGAAATTAAAATAATGCCCTAAACAAAGTAAGCTGTTAAAACAAGAGAGAGAGAGAGAGAGAGAGAGAGAGAGAAGAGGAGAGAGAGAGAGAGAGAGAGAGAGAGAGAGAGAGAGAGAGAAGTAGTACAATGGCTAAAACTAGCCATCTCACCTAAAAAAAATCCGCTTGAACCCCCAAGCGTTACAACAAACAATTGGGCGTAAATTCCTAGGGGGACCCCTCTTGTTAAACATCAAATAGAAAACGGGGTTTTACGAACAATCCCCGAGGCAGTTTCTTCCTCGACACTCTTACCCCTCCCAGTCCCCTTTTTAACAAAAGGGCATAAAAGAGAGAGAAAGGGCCCCCTCTTTTGGTGAATGGTAAAGAAGTAGAAATATCCATTAAAACCACATATCATAAATGGCGAGGGCATAATAGGAAAAATAATGGAAAGGTAGAATATTGCACTATGGAAAAAGCAAGATATAAAACGAAATATGAAGTTGAAGTATTATAAGACTATCATAATGAAATTTGCCTGAAGAACTTTTGATTTACGTTAATGCGAACCGCCAAGTTACATTTAGTTCCTTTGTGTTAGTTCTGAGAAAAAGCTATCGGATGAAAATTCAGTAACACTAGTGGAGAATTTGATGCATAGGCCTACTGGAGGGTGTATGGGCCTTTGTGCAATTCTGGCTTCTCTATTTACAAGCAAAGCTAGATATGGACTCCCTGGGGTTTTAAGTGGGAGTGGTTATAGTAGTAGGTTGGCGAGGGCACCAGCCACCCATTTAAAAACTACCGCTAGAGAGTTATGGGGTCTTTTGACTGGCCAGTAAGCACTACATTGGAGCCTTCTCTCTGGTTACGGTTCATTGTCCCCTTGCCTACACATACACCGAATAATCTGGCCTATTCTTTACATATTCTCCTCCGTCGTTATTCACCTGACAATACTGAGATCACTAAACAATTCTTCTTCTCTCAAGGGATTAACTATTGCACTGTAATTGTTCAGTGGCCACTTTCCTCCTCTTGTTAAGGGTAGAAGAGACTCTTTAGCTCTGGTAAGCAGCTCTTCTAGGAGGAGGACACGTCAAAATCAAACCATTGTTTGCTAGTCTTGGTTAGGGCCATAGCCTCTGTTTATTTCTTTCCCTCTTGTTTTGCTAAAGTTTTTATAGTTTATATATGAAATAGTTATTTTAATGTTACTGTTCTTAGAATATTTTATTTTTCCTTGTTTCCTTTCCTCACTGGGTTATTTTCCGTGTTGGGGCATAGCTCCTGCTTTTCCAACTAGGGATGTAGCTTAGTAAGTAAGTAAGTAAGTAAGTAATAATAATAATAATAATAATAATAATAATAATCATTGTAATCCAGTCCAAAATCCAGTAGGAATTCCTCACATTTAACCGGAAATGGCTATAACAAAATGTATTCATTATCTTGTTACCTATCAAGGCTCAGAAGTTTCAGGCTGTTCTTGGATCATGAGACCATCCAGTATGATACTAAATTAATCCAAAACAACACCAGGATGAGACCACCTAGGGTTCAGAGCTTGCTCTGGTTCTTGTTGACCAGCTTGTCTTAACATTCAGCTTTTTAACATTCTCAGGAACTTTATTGATAGCCTTCATTTTGTTAAGAATTGCAGATATTTTCTTTAAGCTGCAATATAATGGATGAATAACAAAGTGCCATCGTTTAAAGGTTTAAAGGTCACTCATGAATGGCAGAGGCAAGGGACAGTGACATTGCCCTAGCAATCAGGACAATGCCCCAGAGACTGACCATATATGATCAGCGCCCAAGCCTCCTATCCACCCAAGCTAGGATCAGGGATGGCCAGGCAGTGGCTGCTGATGATTTAGCAGATGGACCTATAGGCTCCCCCAAGCCCCCCAAACTTAGCTCACAAGGATGGTAAGGTTGCAGACACTAATGGCCTTAACGAGTCTGAGCGGACTGGAATTCCCGTCTGGCGAACACCAGACAAAGACGTTACCAATCAGCGCCACAACAACCATGGGAACTCAACATTTATAATATAAAATTGATTAGATATACAATTACTAAAAATTTAGTCTCAGTAATCAGTCTGTCCTTCAAGAGCCATACACTGTCTGTTAGAAAGTCTGGAAAATCAATGAGAGTTATATTTTGGTCCTTGAATAAGACAGTGTTTAGTGTAAAATGTCCTTTAGACACTACTCTATGTATTTACTTAGGCACTTCCCCCAAGTTTGGAGTGTAGCCGACGTAAAAAATGAAACAAAAGGGGACTTTTCCTCTCTTCGCTCTTCCCAGCCTGACGAGGGATTCAACCGAGTTTGGCTGGTATAGCTATGTATGTATGTATGTACGTATATATGTATGTATATTATATATATAATATATATATATATATATATATATATATATATATATATATATATATATAATATATATACGTGTGTGTGTGTATGTATGTATGTATATAATTCATATAATTTGCTAACATGCTAATATCTAAAAGGAAGTATAATATTACATTATGAATATTCATGAACTCTCTCCCTCTCTCTCTCTCTCTCTCTCTCTCTCTCTCTCTCTCTTCTCTCTCTCTCTCATACGAACAAACCAAGAATATAAACTACATAAAGACATACGCAATCCTTGTGGCAATATTAGTCGTTTTCATACAATCTTGCCCTAATTAACCTTTTCCTAGAAACCCTTTATAGATTAAACCACTTCAAGTGGATCTACAAAGCCTGATGACTGTTATAATTGAACTCGGCTCGTACCCTATAGAGTGGGCGTCGGGGGTTACGGAACGCCCCTCACCCCCACATGGGGGGGAAGATGGGAATGCTTGGTGAGGGGTGGGGTGAGGGGGGGGGGGGGGGACCTTCACGGGGGGAAGATGGAAATACTTGTGAGGGGGTGGGTGGGGGGGGGGGGGACCTTCACAGATACCTGATGATATTATTAACACAAGGTGGCGTTAATTTTAGAACGGTATGACCTTTGGATTTTCAGCCCAATGGCTTCACATTCTAAACATGGGTATAAATTACTCTCTCTCTCTCTCTCTCCTCTCTCTCTCCGTCTCTCTCTCCTCTCTCTCTCTCTCTCTCTCTCTCTCTCTACCACAGACAGCTAATAGATAGGTGGATATTTAGAGAATGGTGGGTGTATTTAAGTCGGATTAGGCAATTATTGTTTTTATTGTTTTCTCGTGAATAGATCGTCTAAAAATGACTTCACTCACTTGAGGTTCATTTTGATGCGTTTTCTCAGAAGTCGTCGAGTGAAGATTCGTGATTTGAATTGCGAGAGAAAAATAACTTTATTATTCATTAAAAGGAAGAGATTAACCCTAATTATTCAAACTCTATTCTATAGAGCTGGGGTCGATTAACATCGGGAAGAAAAATATTTATATTAATGGTAAATGAATGAAGAAAATTTAATATGTATCAAAATCTAATGGATGAAAATAAATATGATTTATTAGATATAAAGGCTAGAATAGATAGATTATGAGGTAAAAATCTGAGATAAATAGTAATTTAAATCTTATCTATAAACTCTGTTTATCGAAAAGTTAAAATCCTAATAACATAAATCTCAGTCTGATAAAGGATCAATAAAACTTTTCTTATCAAAACAGATTCCTCTCGTTTTTTAAAAAAAGAGGAAATAACTAAAGGATATGGCAATAAAGTTGTATATAATGTTGCTTAATGAATGTGAAACTAAATTATCAAGATAGCAGCGCAAGCATTTTTACAATGATTTATTATTATTATTATTATTATTATTATTATTATTATTATTATTATTATTATTATTGCTTATATGTGAAACCTTCCTACTAGCACTCACGTGTTTATCATGTGGTCCATTTTGGTCTGTCAGTTGTAGTTTAGAACGAACTTGAATCTCTTATTCTAAAAAGGTATCTTATTAGATCCACACGTCTTTCGTTTCGTGTTGACGTATTTCAACATTTTTGAGGTAATAACACAACTTTTTCTAAGTACCTCAATTAACGTTTACATTTAGGCCTTTTTATATTTTTTATTCAAATATGATGCATATGTAACATTAGTGACATATTTTTATTGCTTACAGACAAACACGGAAACTGTGCTTTCTTATAATGACGTACACTGTTAGGAAAAAAAATCGTAATTTTAATCGGAAATTCTCCGTAAAAATATGCTGTTCTCAACCGTATTTTAGTAAAATAAAGGCGACCGTAATTTTACCTTTCTATGTTATTATCTTTTACGAGTTGGTGACCGTAATATCACTCCTTTACGTCGTTATATCCGTTTTTTAAAAGGTAAAAATCCTGGAGTAAATGTTGCTAGTTATTTACCATTTTTTTCAATGCAAATTTTTTAACAGTGTATGTAAGCCTATAGTTTAATTTTTCCTATTATTATTATTACTGATTGCTAAGCTACAGCGGTAATTAGAAAAGCAGAATGCTGTAATCCCTGGGGCTCCAACAGGGAAAATAGCCCAGTGAGGAAAGGAAACAAGGAAAAAATAAATATTTTAAGAATGATATAGTAAATAAATAAATATCTAACTACTGCTTTCAAATAAGGTTTTGTATAATGAATTTCTTAATTTGAACAACTTCAATAGAAACGAAATACAGAAAGAATATATATATATATATATATATATATATATATATATATATATATATACATATATATATATATCTATATATATATATATATATATATATATATATATATATATATATAAGATTTTCATGTAATTGTTACATTCGAGGCAAACTATAGGAATATAATTACAAATTTCAACATGTGCATGATGCGTTTGGTGTGTGCGAGAGACTTACATGAAAAGATTACGTGAATGTCATAATATGTGTCAAGGGTTGACGTGCTGCCAATGAGCTTTTTAGAGTTGGTGCAATAAGCTATTAATGTTGTGGAAGTTTCACTGCACAGTGGGGTCATTAATTTATGATTTAGTAATGACAGGATGAATGTCACTCCATATTAAGAAAATGTTGAAAAAATGTAATAGTGTGGGTTGGATTTATTAACTAGAGCCAGTAATAATAATAATAATAATAATAATAATAATAATAATAATAATAATAATAATAATAATAATAATAATAATGATAATAAAAATAGTAATAATAATAATAATAATAATGATAATATTTCCATTATGCAATGGGTATTAATAACAATATATATATACTATATATATATATATATAATATATATATATATATATATATATATATATATATATATATATATATATATTGAGAGAGAGAGAGAGAGAGAGAGAGAGAGAGAGAGGAGAGAGAGAGAGGAGAGAGAGAGAGAGAGAGAGAGAGAGAATCGAATTCTTCATATAACCGTAACAAGGTCAGCCATGCTTTGATGCTATTTCTCGCGAGAGAGAGAGAGAGAGAGAGAGAGAGAGAGAGAGAGAGAGAGAGAGAGAGAGAGAGAATCGAAAATCTATACGCAACCATAACAAGGTCAGCCATACTTTGATCCTATTTCTCAAAGGATAATACAAACGGACTTTGAATTAGCTCTTCAGTTAAGGAGCAAATCTCCGCCCCCCCTTCCCCGGGCATTAGCACCGTCCCTGTCACTCACTCCTTGTCACCTGGGAGATGCCTTGCCAAGGACACGTTGCATATTTGCGGTTTCTAGACACTTTGGATGTTCCTTGCCATCCTCGTCCCCAAGAGGATGGCAAAACGATTTGCCGCAAACTGTGGGAGAACAATGTTCCAAGGAGAGTGATTTCGGAGATTTGCGAAAATCTTTTTTAGTTCGGTGTAACTATTTCATTGTTAAACCAAGATATGGTTTTCACATTTATATATATATATATATATACTTAAGGGTAAATTTATGCTTTACAAGGAAAGTTTTCACTTTGTTTTTTATCAGTTACATGGGAGTTGAGTTTTTATTAAACTTAGTTATCACAATTTTACGTTGAATTTTTCTTTAGAAGAACTACAACTTCACGAAAAAATTTTTGATAATTTTTACAATATTATTTTCTTCACAACTTTATTTTTTTTATTATCTGCGGGTATTGTGTTTCCCCCCTTGTGTGTGGATTTTTTTCGCTCATAAAGTTCTAATTTTTGTGGTGGCCGATGTGGTAACGTCCCTGACTGGTGAACGCCAGATTGGGATTCGAGTCAGTTTCTTTCATCGCTGCAACCTCAATATCCTTGTGAGCTAAGGGTGGCGGGTTTAGGGGAGACTATAGGTCTATCTACTGAGTCATCAGCAGCCATTGCCTGGCCCTCCTTGGTCCTAGCTTGAGTGGGGAGAGGGCTTAGGGCGCTGATCATATGTACATATGGTCAGATCTCTAGGGCATTGTCCCGCTCGATACGCCAATGTCACTGTCCCTTGCCCCTGCCATTCATGAGTGGCATTTAATCCCTTTAAACTAAACCGGTGATGATTTACGGTCCTTATTTCAAGTTTCACAATCTATGGAAATCTTGTAATCACTGGTATACGAATTTATCACCATTCCCTCAACAGCTCATCACTCCCCCAAATATATATATATATATATATATATATATATATATATATATATATATATATATATATATATATATATATATATGTGTGTGTGTGTGTGTGGTTGTGTCTGTGTATATATATATGGGTCTGTGCATGTATTGTACCACTATATAAGGGTAAGGGAGATGTGCATGAGTGTTGTAATTCAAGAGGTATTAGTTTGTTGAGTGTAGTTGGAAAAGTGTATGGTAGAGTACTGATTAATAGGATTAAGGATAAAACAGAGAATGCAATCTTGGAAGTACAGGGTGGTTTTAGAAGAGGTAGGGGTTGTATGAATCAGATTTTTACAGTTAGGCAGATATGCGAGAAATATTTAGCAAAAGGTAAGGAGGTGTATGTTGCGTTTATGGATCTGGAGGAAAGCATATGATAGAGTTGATAGGGAAGCAATGTGGAATGTGATGAGGTTATATGGAGTTGGTGGAAGGTTGTTGCAAGCAGTGAAAAGTTTCTACAAAGGTAGTAAAGCATGTGTTAGAATAGGAAATGAAGTGAGCGATTGGTTTCCGGTGAGAGTGGGGCTGAGACAGGGATGTGTGATGTCGCCGTGGTTGTTTAACTTGTATGTTGATGGAGTGGTGAGAGAGGTGAATGCTCGAGTGCTTGGACGAGGATTAAAACTGGTAGGCGAGAATGATCATGAATGGGAGGTAAATCAGTTGTTGTTTGCGGATGATACTGTACTGGTAGCAGACACAGAAGAGAAGCTTGACCGACTAGTGACAGAATTTGGAAGGGGTGTGTGAGAGAAGGAAGTTGAGAGTTAATGTGGGTAAGAGTAAGGTTATGAGATGTACGAGAAGGGAAGGTGGTGCAAGGTTGAATGTCATGTTGAATGGAGAGTTACTTGAGGAGGTGGATCAGTTTAAGTACTTGGGGTCTGTTGTTGCAGCAAATGGTGGAATGGAAGCAGATGTACGTCAGAGAGTGAATGAAGGTTGCAAAGTGTTGGGGCAGTTAAGGGAGTAGTAAAAAATAGAGGGTTGGGCATGAATGTAAAGAGAGTTCTATATGAGAAAGTGATTGTACCAACTGTGATGTATGGATCGGAGTTGTGGGGAATGAAAGTGATGGAGAGACAGAAATTGAATGTGTTTGAGATGAAGTGTCTGAGGAGTATGGGCTGGTGTATCTCGAGTTGATAGTGTTAGGAACGAAGTGGTGAGGGTGAGAACGGGTGTAAGAAATGAGTTAGCGGCTAGAGTGGATATGAATGTGTTGAAGGTGGTTTGGCCATGTTGAGAGAATGGAAAATGGCTGTCTGCTAAAGAAGGTGATGAATGCAAGAGTTGATGGGAGAAGTACAAGAGGAAGGCCAAGGTTTGGGTGGATGGATGGTGTGAAGAAAGCTCCTGGGTGATAGGAGGATAGATGTGAGAGAGGCAAGAGA
>NC_090769.1:3465719-3470719 GCF_036898095.1 Palaemon carinicauda | reverse complement strand
TCACTCAGTTGCTATCATCCTGGTTTTGAGTCACAACCTTCTCTCAGCACGTCACAATACTGACAAGCTTCCGAAGAAGAATGCATATTCTCTCTCTCTCTCTCTCTCCTCTCTCTCTCTCTCTCTCTCTCTCTCTCCTCTCTCTCTCTCTCCTCTCTCTCTCTGTTTGCTCTTACACTTGCCAGACATTAAGTTTTAGTCCATTTGAATTTAAAACTTTCACAAACTCACTGAATCTCTTTCCATGCATCCTTCATATTATCAGTGATTCATCACAGCTCGAAACCAGATTAAATACTCTAGCCGTCTCAAAGTCAAGCAAGAAAGAAGCGTAAGCTTTACACACGCAAGCACTTCAAAGTCATAAAGCGACAATTGCATTGCATGTGGCCTAGCAACCTGAACTTTAAACCTGGTTATGACCATGGTTTTAAAACTTGAACATGTAGTTATTACCTTAGATGCTGCTGCTTTTACCCTAGATTACCTTAAACCTTTTCCAACTTCCTTAAATTTAAAGATAGTAAACCCAAATTACCTTAAAAATTACTTTAAAACCATGCAAATTACCTGAAACTAAGGTAAATATCTTAAAAGTTTAAACTATGGTTATGACACAGTTCGCGGTAATGTATGTAATACCGTGTGATGCATTTTCAGAGGAGAGAAAGTTAAAAGGAGAAATTATGATTGAGTGACAGGAGATGGGAAAGAAAGGGGAAGGATAAATGAAGAAAGTGGCGTAGATGAAATAGATAAGAAGCAGCGACGTTAGGAAATAAAAAATAAAATAAAAAAAATCATAATATATTTATGAATTTCATTATGGATACTCAATAGAAACGCAGATAGAATAATAAAGAAAAGGAATAATCAAAGACAGGTTAAGCTGAAGAATTGGATGACGATTTTTCAGTTTTTTTTTTTTTTCTATTTTCTTCCATAAGAATTTTCTCTTTTTTAGTATACGAAATTCGCTTTTAAACGTTAAGATTTCTAATTAATAACTCTATTCTTCTTGCTGTTGCAAATCCGCGCCTCATATTTATTTATTTATTTTTTTTTTTTTTTTTTTTTTACGCTGCGAAGTCACCAACTCCGAAGAAAAAGTTAACCAGTGAGTTGTTTTTTGGAAGTTGTGTAAAGCGAATAGTTGCTGATAACGGCCGCTTCCTCTTCTGGGTTTCGCTGGAACAATTGCAGCAGGGTTGCCAGGTATTCTAAACGAGAAAAAGGCCAACTCCCAATCAACCGCAGCGTTGCCAGGTATTCTAAACGAGAAAAGGCCAACTCCCAATCAACCGCAGCGTTGCCAGGTATTCTAAACGAGAAAAGGCCAACTCCCAATCAACCGCAGCGTTGCCAGGTATTCTAAACGAGGAAAAGGCCAAATCCCAATCAACTGCAGCTTTAAAAGGCCAAACCATTTGTAGAAAAAGGCCAGAAATTCTAGTATTTAAGGCTCACATTTTTTTCATGATATTACTACAGGTCAACCAATTTCATAAAAGGCCAAATTTGCAGCTTTAAAAGGCCAAACCCAATAGTAGAAAAAAGGCCAGAAATTCTAGTATTTAAGGCCCACCTTTTTTTTTTTCATGATATTACTACAGGTCAACCAATTTCATAAAAGGCCAAATTTGCAGCTTTAAAAGGCCAACCCAATAGTAGAAAAAGGCCAGAAATTCTAGTAATTAAGGCCCACCTTTTTTTTTCATGATATTACTACAGGTCAACCAATTCCATAAAAGGCCCAAATTTGCAGCTTTAAAAGGCCAAACCATTAGTAGTAAAAGGCCAGAAATTCTAGTATTTAAGACCCACCTTTTTTCATGATATTACTACAGGTCAACCAATTTCATAAAAAGCCAAATTTGCAGCTTTAAAAGGCCAAACCATTAGTAGAAAAAGGCCAAAAATTCTAGTATTTAAGGCCCACCTTTTTTTTTTAATATATTATTACAGGTCAACCAATTTCATAAAAGGCCAAATTTTGAGTTTTTTTTTTTTTTTTTTTTTTTTTTTTTTTTTTTTTTTTTTTTTTTTTTTTTTTTTTTTTCTGAACAAGTCTAACTTAGCAAGCTTGCAATGCAGACGACAGGGGCATCCTAAATGAAGCTCCTCGCTAAGGACATTCAGGGCTGTGAAGGATATATCCTGATTCATTAGGACACGGAGGACGTCAATCAGATTACGTGCTCAAAGTGTTTCCTTGTACGTGAATAGAGATATCTATGGTACTGTACATGAACAATGTCGCTTGTCATTTCCTTCTTTAAGAGTATTGTCATATAGTTCATTTTTTAAAGGATCTATTATTATTATTATTATTATTATAAAGCTACAACCCTAGTTGAAAAAAGAGGATGCTGTAAGCCCAGGGGGCCCCAACAGGGAAAATAGCCCAGTGAGGAAAGGAAAAAAGGAAAAATAAATTATTTTAAGTACAGTAACAACGTTGAGATAAATATTTCACATATAAACTTTAAATAATTTAACAAAACAATAGGAAGAGAAAGTAGATAGAATAGTGTGCCCGAGTGTACCCTCAAGCAAGAGAACTCTTAACCAAAGACAGTGGAAGACCATGGTACAGAGGCTACGGCACCACCCAAGACTAAGAGAACAAAGGTTTGATTTCGGAGTGTCCTCCTCCTAGAAGAGCTGCCATCAACCTCTAGCATGTGGTGTCCATCAATGGTGTTTTTTTTTTTTTTTTTTTTTTTTTTTTTTTTTTTTTTTTTTTTTTTTTTTTTTGTCCATACAACAGCCGTATTATCCTGTGCTTCAAATAAGTAAATAAACATTAAATTAAGGAAAACAACTCTATGGGTCCTTGCGAATTTTGACAACCTTGCCACATATCGCTTCTTCGGAGTCAATGCAAAGATGATATAAAGGCGAAATCTATTGATGCATAAAATTATCTGTTTGTCGTATTTGTTTGTTTATTTATTTCCTGGTTTCCTTTCCTAGCTGGGCTATTTTTCCCTATGGAGCCCTTGGGCTTATAGCATCTAGCTTTTCCAACTATGTTGTAGCTTGGCCAGTAATAATAATAATAATAATAATAATAATAATAAGCTAGTCGTCATGTTTTCAATTTAACAACATCGCATCAACAACTAGCTCACTTCATCATATCATTTCGTGCATAAACAATAGCATAATTCTTACCAGTGTTAAATGGCCCAGTTGATAAACCCGTTGCATTGTTTAGTTTAATGAAGTTGATAACATTATTGTTTTCTTCCTTTAACTTCCTGTTCCCCCTGAGCTAAAGAACCAGTTTTTCTTCAATATATTTCTTGATTGTTTTTCATTGCGTGTTACCACACCTCCTCACTCTTTCCTACTCTCTCCCCCTCACTCCACCATTTCCCCTTTTCTCCTCCACCACCTTATTTTTCTCCTCCACTTCCTCATTCTCCTGTCCTTCATTAGTCCTGTTAGCTTCAATATCTGTTTTGCTTCCCTTTTTCTTTGATTCTTCTTACCACACCTCACCACTCCTTCCTACTCTTCCTTTCCTTAATCCTTCCTTCCACCTCTTCTTTAGTCATGTTATCTTCAATATCTTTTTTAATTCTTTTTTTCTTTTAATTCATCATACCACACCTCCTCACTCCTTCCTGCTCACCCCTTCCTCATGTCCCTCCACCACCTCCTTCTCTTCCTTATCTTCCTGTCCTTCATTAATTCCTGCAGCCTGGAAAGCGTCCTCACAACATATTCAGGGTTCGCTTGAAGTCATTACTAAGTCGTTTAACTCGGTTCATTAATCGATAAAGGGAGGGATGATGGAAACCAAAGGTTTTGAGGAATGTAAGTTTTTCAAAATTACGATACACACCATTTTCAAAAGGAAAGGTTTTGGGGAAAAAAGTTTCTACAAAATTACGATACACACCATTTTCATAAGCAAAGGTTTTGCGAGAAAAAAAATTTCTACAAAATTACGATACACACCATTTTCGAAAGCTAAGGTTTTTTGAGGAATCTAGCGTTTCTACAATATTACGATACACACCATTTTCGAAAGCAAAGGTTTTTGAGGAATCTAGGTTTCTACAAAATTACGATACACACCATTTTCGAAAGCAAAGGTTTGGAGGAATCTAGGTTTCTACAAAATTACGATACACACCATTTTCGAAAGCAAAGGTTTGGAGGAATCTAGGTTTCTACAAAATTACGATACACACCATTTTCGAAAGCAAAGGTTTTGAGGAATAAAAGTTTCTACAAAATTACGATACAAACCATTTTCGAAAGCAAAGGTTTTGAGGAATAAAAGTTTCTACAAAATTACGATACAAACCATTTTCGATAGCGAAGGTTTTGGGGGAAAGAAAGATTTTACAAAATTACGATACACACCATTTTCGAAAGCAAAGGTTTTGAGAAAAAAGTTTCTACAAAATTACGATACACGCCATTTTCGAAAGCAAAGATTTGAGGAAAAAATTTATATAAGATTACGATACACACCATTATCGAGGGCAAAGGTTTTGAGGAATAAAAGTTTCTACAAAATTACGATACCACACCATTTTCGAAAGCAAAGGTTTTGAGGAATAAAAGTTTCTACAAAATTACGATACACGCCATTCTCGAAAGCAAAGGTTTTGAGGAATATAAGTTTCTATAAAATTACGATAAACACCGTTTTCGAAAGCAAAAGTTTGGAGGAAAAAACGTTTCTACAAAATTACGATACACCATTTTCGAAAACAAAGGTTTTGAGGAAAACCCGTTTCTACCAAAATTACGATACACCATTTTCGAAATCAAAGGTTTTGAGGAAAACCCGTTTCTACAAAATTACGATACACACCATTTTCGAAAGCAAAGGTTTTGAGGAAAAATAGAGACGAAAGTCCTCAATTTTTACGGAAACCAGCAGGAAAAAATAGCTCAGTGAGGAAAATAAATAAGGAAATAAATAAACGATATAAGAAATAATGAACAATTGAAATGAAATATTTTCAAAACATGAA
>NC_090769.1:3446469-3457719 GCF_036898095.1 Palaemon carinicauda | reverse complement strand
AACAGGAAAAAAAATAGGCCATTCAGGAAAAGAAACAAGGAAATAAAAAAAACTGCAGCACAAGAGAAGTAATGAACAATTACTCGTAGAATGAAATATTTTAAGATCACTTGATTTCGGCATATTTCAATAGGTGCTCTTTATTTCTAATGTGAGACACTGAAGTGACAAGTTACAAATATAAATATATATATGAGGTTTTAATTGAAAGGGGTCATAATCATATCAGTACATTGATGGGAATTACATATAGAATTACATAGAATTTCCTCTTGGTAAGGGTAGAAGAGACTCTTCGGCTATGGTAAGCAGCTCTTCTAGGAGAAGGACACTCCAAAATCAAACCAGTCTTGGGTAGTGCCATAGCCTCTGTACCATGGTATTCCACTGTCTTAGGTTAGAGTTCTCTTGCTTGAGGATACACTCGGGCACACTGTTGTATCTAGTTTCTCTTCCTCTTGTTTTGTTATAGTTTTTAAAATTTATATAGGAAATGTTCATTTTTATGTTGTTACTATTCTTAAAATATTTTATTTTTCCTTATTTCCTTTCCTCACTGGGCTATTTTCCCTGTTGGAGCCCCTGGGCTTATAGCATCCTGATTTTCCAACTAGGGTTGTAGCTCAGCATTTGATAATAATAATAATAATAATAATAATAATAATAATACATCATAGGGAAAAGAAACATCAAACCGGATGAAAGAAACTTAAAACCTCTGAAAGGATAATTGATTGATTGATTGATTTAAAGTTTTCAGGTATCCGGACATTTAAGGTCATTGACGCCGATATCATTTATTTTATATAATAAATTAAAAGAAATAATAATAATAATCATCATTCTCCGGGGAGCTTTCGTTCCTGCTCAGTCAGTCCACTAAGACACTGATTTATTTATTACTTTTTTTTTTAACGAAAAGAATGAGCTCGACAGGTGTACGAAGGAGCTTTTACAGGTGATTCTATTTAGCAGGTGTGTTGGAATACACAAGTGTCTCTTACGTTTACACGTATTCCAACATCAGTTTACTTCTGCTTAACCTCTGAATTACGAAAGCAAGAATGATACATGAATTACTCTTTTCTTTCTGCATGAAAGAACATTAGAAATCCGAGAAGGAAAATTTATAAAATAATATATATATAAATATATATATATATATATATATACATATATATATATATATATATATATATATATATATATATATATATATATGTATATATATATATATATATATATATATATATATATATATATTATAAATATGTATATATATTGCTTTGATGCCTGTTGATCTTACTATTAAACTGAAGATTTGAGTTATATATATATATACATATATATATATATATATATATATATATATATATATATATATATATTATAAATATGTATATATATTGCTTTGATGCCTGTTGATCTTGCTATTAAACTGAAGATTTGAGTTATATATATATATATATATATATATATATATATATATATATATATATATATATATATATATATATATATATATATATATATATATATATATATATATATATATATATATCAAGAAACTTTTACGAACTAGAATGGTACTCCTGCGAGTTGGTGCAAACCTGCCCTGCTAAAAAACATTGACCATAGTCATACGTTGGAATGATTCTTTTTTCTAATTTTTTTTTCTTTTTTTTTTAGGTTTAAATATTACAGCAAAAGTTATGGTTGGATCTGGCAGGACGTGATTAGATTTAAAGAGAGAACAATAAATTTGAATAAAAGAGACCTTTTGGAATCATGGTTTTGCTGTCTTACTGTACTATTTGACGATTGCGTTCAGTCATTCCACATTTTACTTTTGTATAAATGGTAGATTTCTGAATGGCCCACACAACGAAAGTTATTTTATTACAAGGAGTTACAAAGGGTTACAGGGATTTTGGATGTCTCAAAGACTTTTTGGTCCGTGCTCGGAGATTCCATTTACTCTTGGGTAGAGCGTATGGTTTAACCGTTTAGAGAGTTTTCATGATCTTATCTAACATATTTTAAAATTTGTTCGCTACATCCGTTGGAAGTCTGGTCCATATATTTGCTATTTTGTATACAAAGAAGTTACGGCATTGAGTGGTGTATAAGGCTATTAGATGTGTTATGCTGTGAGAGAGAGAGAGAGAGAGAGAGAGAGAGAGAGAGAGAGAGAGAGAGAGAGAGAGAGAGAGAGGAGAGAGAGAGAGAGAGAGTTACAATGATTTTAGATGTCTCAAAGACTTTTCAGTTCATCCGCGGAGACTCCATTTGCTCTTGTTTAGAGCAAAATAGTTTAAACGTAATGTTCATTATCTTGTCTAGCTTATTTCTAATTTTTTTACTACATCCGATGGAAGTCTGTTCATGTATTTACTATTCTGTATGTAAAGAAATTAACACATTAAATGGTGTTGTATTAGGCTATTAAATGTGTTATACTGAGAGAGAGAGAGAGAGAGAGAGAGAGAGAGAGAGAGAGAGAGGAGAGAGAGAGAGAGAGAGAGAGAGTGTGCAATTGTGCAATTGTAATAAACACGAATAAACAGTCTTGTACCTATGTTGAACTTCGTTACGGATTGATTATTCCTGAGAGAGAGAGAGAGAGGAGAGAGAGAGAGAGAGAGAGAGAGAGAGAGAGAGAGAGAGAGAGGAGAGAGAGAGAGAGAGAGAGAGCAAACAATTATAATAAACACGAATAAACTAGTCTCTTGTATTTATTTTCAACTTCGTTACGGATTGATTATTCCTGAGAGAGAGAGAGAGAGGAGAGAGAGGAGAAGAGAGAGAGAGAGAGAGAGAGAGAGAGAGAGAGAGAGAGAGAGCAATTATAATAAACACGAATAAACAGTCTTGTATCTATGTTGAACTTCGTTACGGATTGATTATTCTGAGAGAGAGAGAGAGAGAGAGAGACGAGAGAGAGAGAGAGAGAGAGAGAGAGAGAGAGCAATTGTAATAAACACGAATAAACAGTCTCTTGTAACTATTTTCAACTTCGCTACGGATTGATTGAGAGAGAGGAGAGAGAGAGAGAGAGAGGAGATGAGAGAGAGAGAGAGAGAGAGAGAGAGAGAGAGAGACCCATCGCAGAGTATTTCATTCTAGCCATTTTGATGAAGGCTGGCGTGACCCAAAATAGCTTTTCTTGGTGGGGGAATAGGGGAGGATAGATGCGTTCGCCCTCTGAGGTATAAATAGAAGCGGCTATAAATAGCAATAGCCTGGGAATGACATGAAAGTCATCGATCTACGTCAAAACAATCGTTTTTTTTTTTTTTTTTTTTTTTTTTTTTTTTTTTTTTTTTTTTTTTTGCGTTTAGGTATTTTATTTATGGATGGAATATTTGGTCTGTCATAAAAAGGACATACATATGTGATTTTGCGTATGTATACCTGCACAGGCATACGCAAGTTTATTCTAATTTCTGTTGTATTTAATGTATGGACGCTCATACATTCACAAACTTGCATATGTACAAAATTATACATCCATGATTATATATATATATATATATATATATATATATATATATATATATAAATTAGATGTATATATATATATATATATATATACTATACTCTATATATATATATATATATATATATAATGTATGTATATATATACACACATACTGTGTATATATATATATATATATATATATCTATATATATATACTATATATATATATATGTATGTAGATTTGTGTATGCTTGAATACACAAGAATTTTGTAAAACAAAATTCACATTTTCCTACAATGATTATAACTTAGAGATTTTATTTTTTCCATTTCAATAAGAAAACGTAGATTTCAGTCTTGTCCTTATTGAATGAAAAGTCTCTCCTCTCTCTCTCTCTCTCCCTCTCTCTCTCCTCTCTCTCTCTCTCTCTCTCTCTCTCTCTCTCTCTGTAGATTTCACCTTGTCAACTACTAACACATGTGTTGAAATTAAGTAATTGGTTTCAACTGCTCCTAAGGTATTTGCAACTGAACTTATATCTATATGAAATACCTGTGTTAATGTTATTGTTTTTAAGTATTCATTTTAATTGTTCATTACTTTTTCTATCATTTATTTATTTCCATATTTACTTTTCTCACTGGCCTATTTTTCCGTGTTGGAGCCCTTGTACTTATGGCATCTTGCTTTCCCATCTAGGGTTTGTAGCAGAACTAATAATAATAATAATAATAATAATAATAATAATAATAATAATAATAATAATAATAATAATAATAATGGGTATTAAAATCCACACTTATATGCGTTGTATATTTTAAAAATAGCAGGAGCTTTCGAATTTTTTTTCAAAGTGCATGGTGTTTTATTCAAGTTAATAATAATAATAAAAATAATAATAATATTAATAATAATAATAATGATAATAATAAAGAAATTGATAAAATCAACCAAGTTGTATTCATTTTCTAAGTGTCCTTTGATAAACCCTCGAATAGCTTCGAAAAAACTTATGAAATCTTCGAATAGCATCGAAAACCAAGACCAGAAATAACATATGATTCTAATCTGATTACGTTACTGATGACGTCATAACAAGATTCCAGAAATAATCTGTAAAGATTGAATAATTGTTTTTTTTTTTCTTTTATACTGCTTGAAAGAATGGCAGGCGTTGTAAAGATTGCAGAGATGTCACGACTGAGTTTGTGTTGGCACATGTTGAGGATGAATGTTTGTGAGGGAGGGAGTAGGGAGTGTGAGGTTTCTTTTAGGAAGGGAGGAGGGAATTAACAGGGAGGCAGAATATTAAATAGGAAGATAAGGTGAAGGATGATATGAAGAGAGAAGTTTAATAGAAGGCTCAGTACTATACAGTACTCTAGAAGTTTTATTCCAGCTCTGACCAAGTTATGGAATGATCTTCCTAATCGGGTAGTTGAATCAGTAGAACTTCAAAAGTTCAAACTCGCAACAAATGTTTTTTTTATGTTGAATAGGCTTGCATAAGTCCTTTTATAGTATATAAATTAAATATTTTTTAATGTTGTTAATGTTTTTAAAGTATTTTATTTTGAATTTCATTACTTCTTCTATATCGTTTATTTTCTTATTTCCTTTCCTCACTGGGCTATTTTTCCCCGTTAGAGCCTTTTGGCTTATAGCATCTTGATTTTCCAACTATAGTCCATTTCTTTTAGCGAGTCATATTTGCACCGGCTCGCAGCTGTGCCCTTTTAGCTCGGAAAAGTTTCCTGATCGCTGATTGGTTGGACAAGATCATTCTAACCAATCACCGACCAGGAAACTTTTCCGAGCTAAAAGGGCACCGCTGCAAGTCGGTGCAAATATGACTTGCTAAAAGAAATGGACTATAGGGTCGTAGCTTGGCTAGTAATAACAATAATAATAATTGGAGAGGTTGTATCAGGCACCCGACCCCCTTAATGTATAGGTAGCGGCGGGAAAGAATATTAATATGCAACTTTTCATTCGCATTAAAAACAACTCCCCAATTTTTATTCCAAAATGTTGCATTCCATTCCTCATCAAAAACTAATGTTGCTTTAGGTAGCCTGAGGGCGGTCAACAGACAGTCGCTTGATATTGCGTGTCTGGGATGAGTAATCACCTAGTAAATACTGAAGGCCGACAGCCATGCATCGGTATCAGCGGAGCGCAGCATTAAGTGGATTTCTCTCTCTCTCTCTCTCTCTCATGTCAGTAAGACAGCCTCTCTCTCTCTCTCATGTCATTACGCCAGCCTCTCTCTCTCTCTCTCATGTCATTACGCCAGGCTCTCTCTCTCTCTCTCTCTCTCTCTCTCTCTCTCTCTCTCTCTCTCTCTCATGTCAGTACGCCAGCCTCTCTCTCTCTCTCTCTCTCTCTCATGTCAGTACGCCAGCCTCTCTCTCTCTCTCTCTCTCTCTCTCTCTTCATGTCAGTACGCCGGCCTCTCTCTCTCTCATATCAGTACGCCAGCCTCTCTCTCACTCTCTCTCTCTCTCATGTCCAGTACCGCCAGCCTCTCTCTCTCTCTCTCTCTCTCTCTCTCTCTCATGTCAGTACGCCAGCCTCTCTCTCTCTCTCTCTCTCTCTCTCTCTCTCTCTCTCTCTCTCATGTCAGTACGCCAGCCTCTCTCTCTCTCTCATGTCAGTACGCCAGCCTCTCTCTCTCTCTCTCTCTCTCTCTCTCTCTCTCTCTCTCTCTCTCTCTCTCATGTCAGTACGCCAGCCTCTCTCTCTCTCTCTCTCTCTCTCTCTCTCTCTCTCTCTCTCATGTCAGTACGCCAGCCTCTCTCTCTCTCTCTCTCTCTCTCTCTCTCTCTCTCATGTCAGTACGCCAGCCTCTCTCTCTCTCTCTCTCTCTCTCTCTCTCTCTCTCTCTCATGTCAGTTACGCCAGCCTCTCTCTCTCTCTCTCCTCTCTCTCTCTCTCTCTCTCTCTCATGTCAGTACGCCAGCCTCTCTCTCTCTCTCTCTCTCTCTCTCTCTCTCTCTCTCTCCTCTCTCTCATGTCAGTACGCCAGCCTCTCTCTCTCTCTCTCTCTCTCTCTCTCTCTCTCTCTCTCTCTCTCTCATGTCAGTACCCCAGCCTCTCTCTCTCTCTCTCTCTCTCTCTCTCTCTCTCTCCTCTCTCTCTCTCTCTCTCTCATTGTGTCAGTTAGGTTAAAGCTTGAGTTTTAATGATGATAATAATAATGATAATAATAATAATAATAATGATAATAATCCGCCCACCTTCTATCCTCTGTCCATCACTGCGTGGGAGGATTCAGCAACGTTCCCGGAACACATAGGTAGAATGCGTCCTATGGGGGGTTGGGGGGGGGGGGAGGGTTCCGCCTAGGGAGTTGGAAACATCATTTATTTTCCCCTCGGCTTCAATACCTCCAACGTCCCACGAGAACACCCACAACTTTCTTTTTCTCCTTTTCCTTTCTTCCTGTGCCTCCATTAGTAGAAAAAGGTCAAGATTTTTTTTTTTTTTTTTTTTTTTTTTTTTTTTTTTTTTTTTTTTTTTTTATTGAGGGGTGGTGGTAGAGATACTGGCAATGGGGGTGTTTGTGGAGGGGGGGGGGGGGTGGCATAGTTAAAATATTACCTACTCTTGAGGAGACTAAAAGGTTTTATTTTATTTTTTACTTTAATCCTCCATTTACTTATTGATGTAGATAAAGGTAAAGTGTGTGTGTGCGTGTGCGTGTGGCGTGTGTGTGTGTGTTTTTTTTTTTATGTGCAACTTGAGGTACTGGCAAATTGGGGGGGTGGGAGTGAAAGTATTACCTATTCTTGAGGAGGCATAGATTTTTTATTTTCTTTTTACTTTAATTCTCTATTTACTTATTGATGTTAGATGTTTGTTCGTATTTCCTGCTGTGTCGTTTGTTATTATTGATTTCAACGAATCGATCCTTTCCTCAGTGGGGTATTTTTTTCCGGTTGGAACCCTTGGGTTTATAGCATCCTGCTTTTCCAAGTAGGGTTGTAGCTTAGCTATTAATAATAATAATAATAATAATAATAATAATAATAATAATAATAGTAATAATAATAATAATAATAAGAGGAAGAAGAAGAAGAAAAAAAAGAAGAAGAAGAAGAAGAAGAAGACATGACCCTCTGATAGAAAAAGATATCATGTTCGAACGCCTAGGAGTGCTAGTGGGTCTGCTCCGTTCTCTTTACGAGCATATATTCTTGCTTACTTCACATTATCGTTTTTCCTTTTTTATTCCTCCTACTTGCCGTTTGCTCTCTTGCTTCCTGATTGATTGAACTTTGCTTACAAGCTAATCTGAGCATTCTTGTTGCTTAAAACTCTATCAGAATAATACTGAATATTTCGTCTTTAAATAGTTGTACTCTGTTTACGTTCCCGCAAAACGTATTATTTTTTATTCTCTCTCTCTCTCTCTCTCTCTCTCTCTCTCTCTCTCTCTCTCTCTCTCTCTCTCTCTCTCTCTCTCTCTCTCTTTGATTAACATTGTATAGTTTGTCTTTAAACAGTTGTACTCCGTTTCCAGCAAAATTTGAATATTTTTTTATTCTCTCTCTCTCTCTCTCTCTCTCTCTCTCTCTCTCTCTCTCTCTCTCTCTCTCTCTCTCTCTCTCTCTCTCTCGTGTCATTATCATTAACTTTTTGAAATTTTATTAATATTTTCTATATTTTTTTTTCTTATCCATTGGTTCCCCGAAATTCGGAAAATCGAAGGTAGCCAATCTAAAATTAAAATACAGAGTAAAGGATTTGAATACAGATTTATTACCACCCAAAGAAAAAACTCTGGGAAATTTTTTCTCGGTCATCGTTTGGTAACTAAAAGAATGTTTGGAAGATTGAAAGACGTGCACGTGTTTGGGGGTATGGCTAACGGTATGTCTGATCATTTTTTGGTGAAGGAAAATTAGTTGTAGCAAAAGAGTGGGGGAATAGAGTAGGTGGATGTAAAAGGGAGGTAGTGAGGATTGAAGAGCTAATAAAACCGGGGGTAAAAAGTAAATATCAGGAAAGGTTGAAAATGGCATATGATGAGGTGAGAGTAAGAGAAACTGGTAATTTAGAGGAGGAATGGAAGTTAGTAAAAGAAAATTTTGTTGGGATTGCAAGTGATGTATGTGGCAAGAAGGTTGTTGGAGGCAGCATGAGGAAGGGCAGTGAATGGTGGAATGAAGGAGGTGAAGGTGAAAGTGGAAGAGAAAAAGAGGGCTTTGAAGAATGGCTGCAGAGTAATAGTATAGAGAAGTATGAAAAATATAGAGGAAAAAGGTGGAAGTAAAGCGCAAGGTACGTGAGGCAAAGAGGGCAGCTGACCTGAGGTGGGGTCAGGGATTGGGTCAGTCATATGAAGAGAATAAGAAGAAGTTTTGGAAAGAAGTGAAGAGAGTAAGGAAGGCTGGCGCAAGAATTGAAGAGACAGTGAAAGATGGAAATGGAAGGTTGTTAAGAGGAGAGGAGGCAAGGAAAAGGTGGGCGGAATATTTTGAAAGTTTGCTGAATGTTGAGGATAATAGGGAGGCAGATATAATTGCTGTTCCAGGTGTTGAGGTGCCAGTGATGGGAGGTGAGAATGAGAGAGAGAGATAACAATAGAGGAAGTGAGGAGAGCACTAGATGAAACGAGAGTAGGAAAAGCATCTGGTATGGACGGTGTGAAAGCTGAGATGTTGAAGGAAGGGGTGTGACTGTACTTGAATGGTTGGTGAGATTGTTTAATATGTGTTTTGTGTTGTCAATGGTACCAGTAGATTGGGTTTGTGCATGTATTGTACCACTATATAAGGGTAAGGAGATTTGCATGAGTGTTGTGATTCAAGAGGTATTAGTTTGTTGAGTGTAGTTGGAAAAGTGTATGGTAGAGTACTGATTAATAGGATTAAGGATAAAACAGAGAATGCAATCTTGGAAGTACAGGGTGGTTTTAGAAGAGGTAGGGGTTGTATGAATCAGATTTTTGCAGTTAGGCAGATATGCGAGAAATATTTAGCAAAAGGTAAGGAGGTGTATGTTGCGTTTATGGATCTGGAGAAAGCATATGATAGAGTTGATAGGGAAGCAATGTGGGATGTGATGAGGTTATATGGAGTTGGTGGAAGGTTGTTGCAAGCAGTGAAAAGTTTATACAAAGGTAGTAAAGCATGTGTTAGAATAGGAAATGAAGTGAGTGATTGGTTTTCCGGTGAGAGTGGGGCTGAGACAGGGATGTGTGATTGTCGCCGTGGTTGTTTAACTTGTATGTTGATGGAGTGGTGAGAGAGGTGAATGCTCGAGTGCTTGGACGAGGATTAAAACTGGTAGGCGAGAATGACCATGAATGGGAGGTAAATCAGTTGTTGTTTGCGGATGATACTGTACTGGTAGCAGACACAGAAGAGAAGCTTGACCGACTAGTGACAGAATTTGGAAGGGTGTGTGAGAGAGGAAGTTGAGAGTTAATGTGGGTAAGAGTAAGGTTATGAGATGTACGAGAAGGGAAGGTGGTGCAAGGTTGAATGTCATGTTGAATGGAGAGTTACTTGAGGAGGTGGATCAGTTTAAGTACTTGGGGTCTATTGTTGCAGCAAATGGTGGAGTGGAAGCAGATGTACGTCAGAGAGTGAATGAAGGTTGCAAAGTGTTGGGGGCAGTTAAGGAGTAGTAAAAAATAGAGGGTTGGGCATGAATGTAAAGAGAGTTCTATATGAGAAAGTGATTGTACCAACTGTGATGTATGGATCGGAGTCGTGGGGAATGAAAGTGATGGAGAGACAGAAATTGAATGTGTTTGAGATGAAGTGTCTGAGGAGTATGGCTGGTGTATCTCGAGTAGATAGGGTTAGGAACGAAGTGGTGAGGGAGAGAACGGGTGTAAGAAATGAGTTAGCGGCTAGAGTGGATATGAATGTGTTGAGGTGGTTTGGCCATGTTGAGAGAATGGAAAATGGTTGTCTGCTAAAGAAGGTGATGAATGCAAGAGTTGATGGGAGAAGTACAAGAGGAAGGCCAAGGTTTGGCTGGATGGATGGTGTGAAGAAAGCTCTGGGTGATAGGAGGATAGATGTGAGAGAGGCAAGAGAGCGTGCTAGAAATAGGAATGAATGGCGGAGCGATTGTGACGCAGTTCCAGTAGGCCCTGCTGCTTCCTCCGGGGCCTTAGATGACCGCGGAGGTAGCAGCAGTAGGGGAGTCAGCATTATGAAGCTTCATCTGTGGTGGAAATGTGGGAGGTTGGGCTGTGGCACCCTAGCAGTACCAGCTGAACTCGGTTGGGTCCCTGATTAGGCTGAAGGAACATAGAGAGTAGAGGTCCCCTTTTTGTTTTGTTTCATTGTTGGTGTCGGCTACCCCCAAAATTGGGGGAAGTGCCTTGTATATAGATAGATCGTTTGCAATGTTTAGAGAGAGAGAGAGAGAGAGAGAGAGAGAGAGAGAGAGAGAAGAGAGAGAGAGAGAGAGAGAGAGAGAGAGAGAGAGAGAGAGAGAGAGAGAGAGAGAGAGAGAGAATTCAATTACTTTACCTATTCATGCAATGAGAATCTGCGCCAGGAATATATTTAAATTTTCTTTTTATTGGCATTCTATACTTTTCACCAAGTGTATTTATTTCAATCTTTTCCTCTTTCTTTACTTCAAAGGTTACATTTTAACCCTACGTTAGTTACCTCCGCCATCGAAGTTGGAGAGAAAGTTATGTTTTCACTCTATGATTATCAGTTTGTTTGTGAACAGCTTCCTGGCAACAATTTTACACATAGGATAGTGAAACTTCCAGTGATTAATTATTGAGACA